>NC_048282.1:33020889-33186851 GCF_009762535.1 Notolabrus celidotus | reverse complement strand
AAAGCTTCACAACTTTAGAATTATGTACTTTTTGAGTGACATTTCACACCTATTTATAACAACAGATGAACACGGTGACTAAGTGTTTTTTAGACACATTAATTGGGCACACATGAGAGTGAAAACAGAGAGCAGAAACAGGTAATTCTTCCTGAGACAGCCTGGAGATTGTTCAGTGATCCTGACCTGCGTTGTTAGCGTGTTCTCTGCCTCTCCAGCAGGCCTCCTTTTTTTTTTTTTTTTTTTCTCCCTCCTCCTTTCTTTCCTCCCTCTACATGGCATAAATCCGGGAGATGAAAATGTCATGGAGCAGGTTCATTTTGCAAAGAGGTTTTGATTGCCATGCGCGTGTAATTGATTGTTCCAAGGACAGGGGGAAATCTAGAAATGTCATAACAGTCCTGCTTAGGTTGGTCCCACCACTAGGCAATCAATGGGAAGTAAAAAGAATATTGATTTGCGAGCAGCAAAAACTGTAGCTTGAGACAACCGGAGAGCGCTGGGGAAAGTGGCACAGACGTGCAGACCTGTCACTGGCACCTATGAATTACCCAATCTCCTCTGAAGATAGTGTTACCGTGGATACTCTCAAAGTCCTGCGCTGGGTATTGCAGCTGTCCATTAGCTAAGCTCCTCAGGCTGCTAACTCTCCGTGGCTTGTCAGATTAATGAAGGAAATGTTGTCGACCTTCCAGGGGATAAATGTTGATGTTCTCAAATTTTCAAAAGTTTCTACTGGCATGTTAGCATTGGAAACAGGACGCTCTTTTACAGCTGGCACACACACTTCCAAGTGATTGACACGTTTTGAATGGCTCACACAGGGGAGGGGGGTCTGTGCTGCATGAAGATATTAATTCCTCAAGTTGTAAATATATTGTCATGTAAGCCTTTAGCAGCGATCCAGCTGGACAGCATGCTGCCATGAAAGTAGCAGTAAATGTAATCTACAATTTCCTATGCAGTTAGCTGGTTTCTCTAGATGTAAGGGGAAAAAGGCTTTTGGCTCCGAAAGCGTCTGCTGCTTCTGTAAATCCAGGCCCGGCTATGCCAAGAGTCTGTTCTAACGGATAAAGGTTATAAACATTTCAACTGCCTGATTTATGATGGACACCTCAGGTTTTTGACCTTGCATATCTCTGTCTGAAGATATAAATTTGTAGTGACACAGATTGGAGGCTTACCAGAAGTTTATGACATGCTAAATCTCAGGGAGGCATGCCAGCCTCTGTTTTCTGAGGCTAGTTAGGCAGGGAGTTGCCTTACTGGACTCTAAGACAACATTTTGAAGAGGAATTCGCTGTTCCTCTCAGTGAAAAAAAAACAAAAGTGGCCCTGAAGATAAGAAATGCTGTTTTAGTTTGCACTTTTAGTTTACACTGTGGCACACCAAAATCTTAAACTTTGCACAAGAAAGTTTCTCTTTAGAAACGTATCTGTCATTACTCAGTGTAATCACCATTGTGTTATAAAAAACAATGTTCTATTGTTCTCGGAGGGTGAAAGACAACATCACAAACCTTAAAAACCTGGCTTAATGAATAGTTAGCATGCAATGGTTTCCATTTTACTGAAATGAGTCTTAGTTACTGTTGTAACATTTGAACATATCTTAACTTTATACATTTGTATTCTATCTTTATGTAACTATTTTATTTTTTATTTATTTATTTTACTTATTGAAACTTATTCTTGATTGTACTTATGTCTGGGTTGCTGCAACAACTGAATTTCCCCCCTGGTATCAATAAAGTAATATCTTACCTCATCTTATCTTATTTTATCTTATCTCATCTCATCTTATTTTATCTCATCTTATATTATCTCATCTCAACCTTTATTATCTCATCTTATCTCATCTTATCTCATCTCAACCTTTGTTATCTTATCTCATCTCATCTTATCTCATCTTATCTCATCTCATCTCATCTCATCTCAACCTTTATTATCTCATCTTATCTCATCTTATCTCATCTCATCTTATCTTATCTCATCTCAACCTTTATTATCTTATCTCATCTTATCTTATCTCATCTTATCTCATGTCAACCTTTATTATCTTATCTCATCTCATCTTATCTCATCTTATCTCATCTCATCTTATCTCATCTTATCTCATCTCAACCTTTATTATCTCGTCTTATCTCGTCTTATCTCATCTTATCTCATCTCAACCTTTATTATCTCGTCTTATCTAATCTTATCTTATCTTATCTCATCTCATCTCAACCTTTATTATCTTATCTCATCTTATCTTATCTCATCTTATCTCATCTCAACTTTTATTATCTTATTTCATCTCATCTTATCTCATCTTATCTCATCTCATCTTATCTCATCGTATCTCATCTCATCTTATCTTATCTTATCTTATTAGCTTTGATTGCACAGAAGTAGCTCAGTGTTATTTCAGGGACCAGATGAATATTAGTGCAATAAAACCATGCTAACTACATAAAAAATGTAACTATTCTACAGAGAGCTTAATAATAATAACAATACATGTTATTTATAAAAGCGCATTGAAAGTTTCTCTAAGACACTTGACAAAAAATAAATTGCAAAATTGATAAGCAAAGGAAAGCAAAGCAAAAAGAGAAAAACAGAAACAAACACACAAAAAAAAACATCAATTATATGTTAAAAGCCTTTCTTAATAGGGGTGTTTTGAGCCTGGATTTGAAGTTGGTGAGTGAGGGAGAGAGTCTGAGGTGTTGGGGGAGAGAGTTCCAGAGGGTGGGGGCAGCGACAGAGAAAGCCCTGCACCCACAAGGTTCTTAAAGAAAATACTAGTAAAAATCTAATAATATCAGTACTTCTTTCAATATCATGGCAGAAAAAATTGACCCCTCTGCCCCTGAAAACTACTTCATTTTGTTATTTGGATTCCGAAACCTGCACACTCTGCTAGCACAGAAAAGACCACTTAACACATACCAACTTTTAAATCAGATCTTCCTGAAAATAATGTACACCCAAGAACTCAAATTCACTTCTATTTAGCACCTTTATATATGCAAGCATGCAGCCCAGAGTGCCTCACAAAGAAACAGGAAGTGTGCTGTAGTGTCTGTCGTTTTGAAGCATCAGTCACTGTGCTGTGCTGTGAAGCTCTTTGTCAACCGTCCACAGCTCGGGACAAACAGGAAACATACAGTACATGGAGCAAGTGACATCACTGTCTCTCTCTCTTGTGTTCTTGGTCTTACCAACTTGAACGTAACTTGTGCACTTTATAAGATGCCAAAAGGACTTAACAGAACGTCAGTGTTTGCAGACCTTTAAGTAAGAGCAGTTAGTGGTGTAGTAAGTGTGATGGAGGGTGGAGCAGAGTGACACACACACACAAAGCAGGCAGGAAGGAACACAACAATCAGACAAAATCCGGCACCTTCATGCACGTTTGTTGTGAAACATTGATAAAAGAACGTCTTCTTTCTCTCTTTATCCTCTTTGTCTCAATTTGATCTCCATCTTGAAAGATCACCACTTCTCTCTCTTTCACTTGCAGCAGCTTTTGGTCAAAAATATGATGTATGCAACATTTTAGGGCATGTGGTATTAAAGTATTGAGCAACTCTGATTTGATAGCCATGAGTTTGGTCTTTATGCAGTTAAATTTTTTTCCTAAGAGCAGAATTTAAAAGAAAAAAGGATAATCTTGGTTCCATCTACACAAGATATAACAATAAATAGTGTCTGCTGTATCCTGAGATATATCATAAACCATGCACACAGCTCCAGTGTTGTCTGAAGCAGCAGTATTGTCCTTGAATCTGATCTTGTATGAAGAGTAATGCTGCTTGGCATGGCAGCACTTCTGTGGTAGACGGAGAGCTGGCAAAGCACAGTTATAAATGGTGCGGGAAGTGGAGTTAGACATGCAGGTATCTTGGAGTGATCCCTGCCAGAAGGTTAATTGGTGCCTCTGGATGTCTGCGTCTTAGGGCATCTGATAGAAAGGCAAAGAACAGCAGGAAGGGCAGCTGTTAATCTCTGTCAGTTCTATCCTCAAAAAACCACGATAAGAGACCCAAAAAATCACATTACACTCGTGTGTTAGTGGGTATTTCCAGGGAGATAGTCCACGGCTCTTCTTTGTGTAATCCACATGTATCTTATTAATAGGGTGGGTGCGACTAAACTTCTCATATTGTGGATTTTAAGCTGCATAAATGTTGCAGGAAATAGCTTTCATGAAGTGGTGTATGCTGGGTTTGAGCCATTTCTCTTAAACCATTACCGGACTGGAAAAATCCTCATCTCCCCACTTTGGTGCGCTTTCTTCCCAGTCCTGCACTTTTAGTGACGACTTTGAAGAGAGAGGACATCAACTGTGAGCTTGTCATACCCATTGGTGTTCTCCTTCACTGTGAATACTATATATAAGACTATAAATAAAACATACCTCTGTGCTCTTGACAACTCTCTCCCTCAGCATCAAGGGTGTTTTGGAGGCCATCACTGATCTCGGTCGGCCAATCAAAACATCCCTCTTGCGGTGAATCAAGGTCACAGCACATCAGGGCTCTTGGGTGCGAGTGTGTGTGTGCGAGGCTCTTGTTCACCAGGCCCCCGTTCTCCATGTTTGTTTTGAAAGTCCGAGTCCCATCTCCATCTCCGTCCATTAGCTGGCAGGCAATTCACCTCCAGGGTTTCTCTTGAGGCGCTTGTGAAATATTGATACAAAAAAAAAAAGTCTTATTTTCAGAAAGGCAAAGACGGAAAGACATTCTGTGGGGCCGCCCAGTGTGGGACTCCTGAGTGCTCGGCTTCAGCCAAGCCCTCATGGAGTGCCCTCTATTCAAAGAGGGAAATATTAACCAGGAGAAATGCACAAGCGCCTGGACAGGGCTGTTATGTCCTATTCATATTTAACTCTGAGCACATCTGCCACGTCTCTCCCAAAATGCACATTTTCCAGCATGACTACGAGGCGGAAAATATCTCAGATATGTGACAACACTGACAAACTGCATTTATTGCAGGGTGTCTTCAAAAAAGATATGCAAACACTGGTTGGGATATTGTCGCGTGGGCTGCCGGATGGTTAGATTTAAAGTAATCTGAAATAGTTATTGTCAGAGAGGACGCTTTAATCCTCTGAAGCTGTGTTCATGTTACGCTGAGCAGACCCTGCAGCCACGTGAAACTCCCCGCTTTATGCTGAGTCAGCACTTCCTCTAATTGGATGATGGGAAATATGTCAATTAGAAATACTGTTGTTTAATTATCTGTTAATTGAAGCAATAATGTTTGTGCGCTGTGAGTTAGGAGACTGAACAGGTGAATAATGAAAGAAGTAATTGCTGTTTATGAGACTGTCAGGGAAAATATAATGATGTGACAGATTGCCGGGCATTTTTCTGAGATTTTTTTTAGAATCTGAAAGTTTTAATGCTGATAATTGAAGCAGCTTTTCCATCAACATCTTCATCTGCAAGATATTCTATTTCATTAAATGTTTCCCCAAGTTGAACTCTTTTTATTTATTGATGAAGCAAACATGGGACGTTGAGGCGTCTGAGTTTGTGGTCCTAACATTTGGCTTCAGGGACACAGAGGTGCTACAGAGAACAGAGAGCTTTCATTTTCAGTGCAGTTTTGAGGCGTCCATAATCACTATGGAATAGGTCATTTACAATAACACTTAACAGGCTCCCGAAGAATCAATTTCTTTTTGTCACTCAGTGGCCAATGATTGTTGTAAACATCTCAACTTGAGGCCAGAGAAACCTTGGACACAGCACTAAGTCAATGGCCTGTCGTGAATCACAGGGCGCTGTTACACCAGCAGCAGTCTGTTAGTAAAGACATTATGTCCTGCTACACTCTCCAATCTCTCAGGGCACAAAGCAGCCACCATTATGTTGTCTTAAATGGATCCTGTAAGAGAATATACGCTCCGTGCCATATCTAGGTTATCTGAATGTTAAACCTCAGGAGTTAAATTATAAATTCACATAAGTGCTGATGTTTCAGTATCATTAACTTCCATTTTTCTTCCCTTTTGCAGTGTACATGCCTGATGAAGACCCTGCACTTCAGGACTCCATCCCCGAGGAAGATGCAGAGAACGACACTCAAACCGAAGAGGAGTGCTCAGAGAAGACCAGCCCCAAAGTGTCCGAGGACAGAGAGCTAGACAACAAGAGCACCAACACTTACAGCAACCAGAACTCTCCCATTAGTGTCCTTTCCAATCAAGAGGCAGAGTTAGAGTCCCGCCTTAGCGACACCAGCGACAGACTCTCAGACTTCAAAACCTCCTCGCCACCTGAGAGCCAGAAGGATGAGGAGAGTCGGAGCTCCAAACACAAAGAGGAGACGGGCGGCAGCTTGGAGAAAATGAGGGCAGCCTATGCAAACTTCCTCTCCGATTCCTACTGGACGGGGATAGGAATGGACTTGAAAATGGGCCGAAAAACCAGCAAAGCCAACTGTGACAGCACCAATGGGACCGCCAAGACTGAGTTCGACTGGCACCAGGACGCTCTCTCTAAGACCTTGCAGCAGACGCTCTCCCCGAAGCCCACGTCCAAACCTAACCTCTTCAGCTCTGTCCACCTGTACAGACAAACCACCAAACCCTGCGGCTCAGTCTTCACGGGGGCCAGCCGATTCCGCTGTAAGGATTGTAGCGCCGCTTACGACACGCTTGTGGAGCTGACAGTCCACATGAACAAGAGCGGGCATTATCAGGACAACAACCACGGCAAGCAGAGCAACTCCACCGCTTCGTCCTCCAAGTCGAGGAAACGAAACCTGCACGATATGGAAGGGAAAGAGGATGCACAGAAGGTTTTGAAGTGCATGTTCTGTGGCCACTCTTTTGACTCTCTCCAGGATTTGAGTGTCCATATGATTAAAACTAAGCATTACCAAAAAGTGCCTTTAAAAGAGCCAATCCCAGTACTCACTCCCAAATTGTTGCCACCAGCCAAGAAGCGGGCCTTTGAAACGGTGAGACCCTGCTCCCCCGATTCTACGACCGGCTTATCCGGCTACACCGAGGCCCAACGGGCGGCCTCCATTGCGAACGCTAACAACAATCGCTACGGCTATCAGAACGGAGCGAGTTACACTTGGCAGTTTGAGACGTGCAAGTCTCAGATTCTTAAATGCATGGAGTGCGGCAGCTCCCACGACACCCTTCAGCAGCTCACCACACACATGATGGTTACTGGACACTTCATCAAAGTAACAAACTCGGCCTCTAAAAAGGGTAAACAGTTAGCGCTTGACCCCCTGGCTATAGAGAAGATGCAGGTTTTAGCTGATCCCGCTGCCAGTGACACTGAGGGAGAAAAGGTCTCTCCAAAAACTGCGTCCCCGGGGAGCAGCGAGAAGGATAGCCAGGGGGAAGGCACATCAGACAAAATGGAAGAAACTGAAACTAAAGATGACAAGCAAGAGAGTGAGGATCAAAAGGCAGCCAATGGGGCCTTTAAGTACCCTTATCTCCGTGAGGAGGATCTTGAACAGGACTCAGGAGGAGGAGGGGACATTCTTAAATCTTTAGCCAACACAGTGGCCTCTGCCATCAATAAAGCTCAAACAGGGACACCAAGTTGGAGTGCCTACCCGAGCATTCACGCTGCCTATCAGCTCTCTGGCATCATCAAAAGCTCCCCTCTTTCTGCATCTCCCCCCGCTCTGCTAAAGCAGACATTTAACCACAAGCTGAGACCGATTGCCCCTAAGGGGAAGTTATACCCTGGTGCTGTGGGAGTCGAGGCTCCCCAGGGACAGCATCAAAATGTGGACATCAAAAAGAAAAGGTTGGCATTAGCGATGGTAAAGAAAGTCAGAATATTAAGTTTGATCTGCCGGAGAATGATGACAGCGATTGTCAGGATGATTCCTCTTCCTCTTCAAAGCTCGATGCAGACTGTCTGAATGAAGGGAGTGAGACGATCAAAGGGAAGTTGAGCCCAGATTTCTCTGACAGAGGCAAGACACCGAGTCCCTCTGCCAGCAATGGACGCAGCGCTACTTCAGAGCCTCTCGGTGACACTCCGGCTCTGCTCAGCATAAACCCTCTCAGTGCGCTGCAGTCTGTTCTGAACAATCATCTGGGCAAAGCAAATAAGCCCAATAACTCAAGAGTGGATAAACTATCCGCTCACACCAAGTCTATTTACTCTGACATTAACCGGAGCAGCGAGAAACCAGCTTTAATGCTCGGGAACGCCATGAGAAACAGGTCCGGTAACGCCTTTCTTTATGCCACTGATGACCAACCCATAGATCTAACGAAATCCAAACACAGCAAGCAAGCCTCCTCACTTCTGTCGCCTTCAACCCCGATACCGCAGAAATACGCTCTGTCCGACATCGCAGATATGGTCAAAGTTCTCCCAAAAGCCACGACGCCAAAACCCTCCCTACCATCGAGGATCCCGACCATGAAACTGGAATCTGATGTCAGGCGGTTCGAGGACGTCTCCGCTGAGGTGTACTCCGTCCACAAGCGCAAAGGCCGACAGTCCAACTGGAATCCTCGCCATCTTCTCATCCTGCAGGCTCAGTTCGCCTCCAGCCTCTTCCTGACCTCTGAGGGGAAGTACTTACTCTCAGACCTCGGCCCTCAGGAACGGATGCACATCTCCAAGTTCACCGGACTGTCCATGACCACCATAAGCCATTGGTTAGCGAACGTGAAGTACCAACTGAGGAAAACTGGAGGGACCAAATTCCTGAAGAACATGGACACAGGCCACCCGATCTTCTACTGCAATGACTGCGCTTCTCAGTTCAGGTCCCCCGGCGGATTCATTTCCCATCTGGAGTCCCATCTCGGGTTTCAAATTAAAGACATGTGCAAAATGCCCGTAGAGCACCAGACGAAGGTAGAGGAGCCAGAACTGTCCAAGGCCCTCAGTGTCAGAGCCTCAGAGGGTCTAGTCACAGAGGAGGACGTTGACTCAAAGTTCAAATGTAAGCTCTGCTGTCGGACATTTGCGAGCAATCACGCAGTCAAACTCCATTTGAGTAAAACTCACAGCAAATCTCCAGACAACCATTCACAATACGTGGAAATGGACAAGGACTAGTTTTTTCATATTAATGTCACTTTTTTCCCTTTTTTATTTTAATACACGGGTCAGATATTTCAGCCATTTTTCAATTAGCATTGTGTAGTGTGCATCATTTCAACATTTCATGGAGTTCAG
This sequence comes from Notolabrus celidotus, assembly GCF_009762535.1. NCBI lineage: Eukaryota > Metazoa > Chordata > Actinopteri > Labriformes > Labridae > Notolabrus > Notolabrus celidotus. The sequence continues at coordinate 33,177,675 of NC_048282.1, read as the reverse complement.
CAAAGACACACTGGTTAGATAAATTGTATAAGGAAACACTAAGAGATACTTTTGCACCCTGCTCAATTGCATCACCAGTAATGAAATGTATTACTGCTTGAAGAAACATAAATGCTGATGTTTGCATGCAATAGCCCCGGCTATGACTACTATTTATTTGTATGATATGTCAAGTTTCAATTGTATTTCAAAGACAAAATAATAAACTAATTGTACTTTACAACCTCTGTGATACAGTACATCCTGCAGAAACGTGCAGCTGTTTTAACAGGTAGCCCAACACACGATAACACACATGCAGACCTGTACAGTGTATTGCTATGTAAAGATGTTTTGTGTTGCAATGATAGAAGAAAGAAAAAAAAAGCACTTTAATAAATGTTTAATCACCAGTTTAGAGTTGGATTCTGTACATGACTCAAACATAATTAGGATATTTCACATGTAAATATATTTTAGAAGAAAAAAAAAAACAACAACCTGAGCATTTCATGCAACGAGGACAACAGCAAGACAGACGATACCTGTGATACCTGCACCTTTTTTTACTTATTCAAATAAAGAGTTAACATTTGATAACAGCTTGTTTATCTTTTTTCATTTTGAGGTTCTAGTGAAGTGTTTGCTGACAAAGTTAGACGCTTAAGTAGCAGCTAATCTGAGGATCATTGTCTTGATTAAAGCCGGTGTGAGGAGTTTTTAAGTGGCTCTGAAACAGACTGAAATTAATAGTGATGTGTCTTTATGACCCACAGAAGCAAACTGAACCACCAGGGATTAGACTGACCATGTCTATGTTGTAGTTTTTAATACTTGAAACCATCGCCACAGGATACGGAAGGTGGCAGATGAGAGGATTTACAGTATGATGCAGAAATAGCCTTACATTTATACCACAATAAATATTCACAATGAGTGATATTTAACTGTTTAACCCTCAAAGACCTAGACAGCTGGCGGTGGCTACTTGTTCTTAAATGTGTGATAACTTTTGAACCGCTAATCCTATCAACAAGCTTTAAAAACTCAGTTACAGTGGGCATTCTCAGCTTTCCATTGATACCACATTTGTCTCATTCAAATGGTCTAGGTCTTTAAGAGTTAAAGAAACTAGAGATGTTTTGACTGGAAACACAACTTAGACGTGAAAGATCAGCAAAGTGGGGCGCTGGTTTGGCTCACTTGGTGGAGTGAGCGCCACGTGTACGGCGGAGGCTACAGTCCTTTTTGTAGTGGTCGTAGCAGAGACATGATTTGGTGCACGTCTTCCCCCTCTCTCTGTTCCCACGTTTCCTGTCTCTTTCCAGCTGTCCTATCAAAATTAAGACAAAAAAATCCCCCAAAATAATATAAGAAAGATTACCAAAGAGATATGACAACCTACTTTGTCCACAGGGGGCGCCAAAGTCAACACTAAAGTAACTCCCTGGTCGGAGAATGGAACAAGGGACCTTTTGAGAATAATTAAACATCATAAATCAGCTTGACAAAACAAAGATAACTCAAATTAAAACTGTGTTTTGAAACAACTTTAAAAGAAAGATGCTCACAAGATAGCTTCGCAAAGCCAGGTTTTAACAGCAGGGGTGGGACGCCGGTTTGGCTTAGTGGTCAGATCACGAACTCTCAAGTACAGAGGTTATAGTCTTTGATGTGAGAGGCCCAGGTTTGACTCCAATTTTCAGTCATTACCTGCTCTACTCAGTTTCCTACTCAATCCATTGTCTCCCTCTAAGATATGAAGCCCCGCCCACTAAAAAAAAGCAAAGATTCAGCAGCAAAAAATAAAATATAACAAATTAAATTAGAACAAACAAAATTAAGGTTCTCTGATTTACCTTCCTAGCTGTAGTGTTTAATATTAGAATGAAAAAAAATGTGTAATACTTTATAAAAAAAATTTTTAAAAAAGCTGATATGTGTCAATAATTTGTACTCAATATTACATTTTAAATAATACAATTATCATTTCTATATAACTAAATTTTGTAGGTAAACTTTCCAGCAAAAAGTTAGTAATTCATTATAAATAAAGATTCAAATTATTGCAATCAGGTTTTTTTAGTTGGTAAACATGTCAGCTAAATATGCTTAAATGTCAAATTTTCTATATGTAAACACATCAACAAACAACAACAAAAACAGTCATAAACAATACATATTTCATATTTATGTGGTTTAAATTTAGCACAATGTTTTTTTCCACATTCAATAACCCAGTTATTTCTAGCCATCATCAAATTATAAACCATATAATAAAGCTTTATGTAAGTATCTTTATAGAGACATCTTCTTCATCTGTTCCACGTTTTTCCATCCACAGATAACCTCAGAGTGAAAACAAGCTGCATCCTCACACTGTACTGTGCCCTGCATCTTCTTCTTACCTTATGACTCTTAGATACACCTCACAGATACATCTTCTTGTCAGACTTTATTGCTTTCCTGTGAGCGCGGCTGCTGTTGCTGCAAGATGGTATCATAACAATTAAACATATTTCCTCCAGCTCTATTATTTCAAGGCTATTAAAAATAATTGCCTCCTAAATTCATAAACATTTTATGCAATTCATCTCTTTTCAAGCAATCAAGTCCTCAATTACCTCCACCCATCAAATCCCTTTTTTATAACGGCCGACTGACATTTGATGGTAAATGGGAAAAAGCACATGGGCACTGTGGTGATTTGAATGCTGTGACACCAACTTGCCCCCTATTGTTGGAAATGAGCAGGCAATCACGTTGTTCATCAGATGACTCCTAATGCAGTTAAAGTATTCAGCTATAATTTCTCCCTGCATTTATAATTACTGTCAAAGACCACACACCTCACTGAGCAGATTAAAGCTATAAATTATTTAGTGCCTTTCTCCGCCGATGGATCTCTGATTTGTCTGTAGGGCCATTATGCTTTAGAGGAGCAACTTATTCTAAATGGAGGCTGCCATTGTCCTTAAGATGCTGCAGAGTGCTTTGAAAAAAGAACATTATCATGTGTGCTGCTAAGTGCAATTTTAAGTGAGACTCATTGCTTTTAACTTAGAAAAAAGGGGACTTAATGCATATGCATGTTTTGATGAAATTTGTGTTAATTAACCTCAATTTTGTCACAGGAAACATACATGTGGAAAGCAAAGCAGTGAGCGTCTTACATGGATTTGAATATCCTGGTTTTGATCAGGTGTTTTAAGGATCCTGTTTTGTCTTTGTGCATGTAAACATATCCTGATTTCAGAAACCAGGACTAGATCTAATGCTGGTTCTGACAAACCTGAATTGTGTGATTGTTGTTGCGGCCCAAAAAGCCTGAATTTGCGACAGCTTTTTGAAAAAATTGCGGTGAAAGTTGCGATTTTTTTTTTTTTTTTTTCCCAATAACATCTCAGGGGCAAGTAAATATGCTAAATTACAGTTGTTTTTAGAAAACATTCTTGATGCGGCCACTGTGACTGTTTTGATTCTCTTGATTCACAGTAAAATGCCATGAAAGGACTGTATTGCACATTTACGATGGTCCCTGAATGCACCTCGCAGTGACAGAGGCACTTGACAGGCAGTTCACGCACTCTGAAATTAATCTGAATCTTTGATGACGAGGAGTTGATCAAAACTTACTGAATGTGTCTGATGTTTCACCAAACTGGATTAAATCAAGCTGTAGATGCAGAGCTTTTTACGGTGATGGCGGCAACAACGTCAAACCTCAAATATTAAACAGACGTCCCCCGGTTGTGTCTTTGTCACTAACGCACACCGGGGGTAAAAATCATCAATGAAGATGAGACAGATGCATGGAGGTGAGGAGAGCTGGTTCATGAAGTACACCTGCTGCAGGTAGAGACCAAGCGAACACTGAGCCCCTCAATCTATAAATAACAACGTTGTCATCGTCACTTGTCCTGCCTGCAGTCCCCTCTTTTCACGCGTTCTCTGTGCGTGTTTTGTTGTTGAAAAGTGCCGATCAAGTGAGGACTTATGTTTATGTTCCTAGGAAGTGAAATTGATGACAAAACTGATGACGTACAGGGGCTGAGATTAAGGTAATTGGTCAAAGTTGCGGGAAAGTTGCGGTGATTGTATAAAATTGCAAGGCCGCGAAAAAATCGCGCTGATTGGTTGAATTTGCGTTGATAGTTGCGATCGCGAAATCGCAACTTCCTGGAGGGACTGATAAGATAAGATAAGATAAGATACTCCTTTATTCGTCCCACAACAGGGAAATTCATGGAGTTACAGCAGCAAACAAGAAGGTGTACAGAACAAGAATTTCAACAAGAATATATATAGAAAAGAAATGTCCATCAGAGACGACAGCTTGGTCATAATTCTCCTGTCAGCCACCACCTCCACAGGTTCCAGGACTTTGCTGGCCTTCTTCCCCAGTTAGTTCAGTCTCACTCTCCTGTATCCTGTCCGCTCACAGCAGGTGAAATCCTTCCAATGTGGCGTTCGTGTCCGGTGTTAGCTCAATTAGCATGATGCTACTCTGCCAGTATTCCCTCTGGTGCTGGGTTAGCTCGTCCACCTTATCGTAGATAGATCTTACATTCCCCATAACGGTGGGTGGAAGGACAGGTCCATGTCGTCTTTTTTTTAGCTTGCACCTCAATACCAGCAAGTCATCCTTGCCTCCTTCTCCTCAGCTCGCAAGGAACATCGGGCCTAGCATCGTTTGGCATTGACATGCTACGGCATGCTTACAGCTGATCTTGTATGTAAACAATGCGACCATGGTTACACAGGATCTCCCGACACACAGGAACAAAAAGAGTAAAAACACCACTGCAAACGTTGCCAGTTTGGTGTCCATGGCCAACAAATGAGTCATTAAAAGTCATGACAGCCCAAAAGTCATGATACCTGCCCAACGTGGTCTCACCTATATGACGTATCAGCAAAACAAACATGGCGGCGGCGGCGGCAGCGAGAGCATCACACTTCTAGAGAGACAAAGAAACTGAGTTTTGTGCTTGAAGTGAGAGGTTAACACCAGTCAGAGTTTGGGACATGTTCAATATTGGCTGTAGTTTTCTACTACTGTTGCTGGGAATGAGGTGGACACTGCATATCTGCAGCGGCGTGTTATGTTTAGTAGTGCTCAGCTCGCCATAAGCCACAGAGGTCCAATATTTCTGTTGGACGAATTGCTGAAGAATTGCTGCAGTTTGTGTTGTAGAAAATAAACATCCTAGCACCTGAGTAAAGATGCAGTAATCAGAAACTAGGATTGAAGTGTTTATTATGTATACAGCGACATGATAACCAGGTTTCTCTGTGTGCATGTAAACTCCACATCCTGAGTATGATTAAAACCAGGATGAGGCTCATAACCAGGACACTCAAGTCCGTGTGAACACACCCGTTACTCCTCTCATATATGAGCTACAATCATAGACTGTCTAATAAATGGACATAGTATGAGACGTCAGCCATCTGTTCCTGAAGCGCTGTTTTGAAGCCAATCTGCGGTGGTGGCCATATTGGAAATGCTGAACTCAACTTAACTTCCCCTGAGATAGTGTGAGGTAAAGAGGCGGGCCTTTAGCCTTTTTGCTAACAGCTACAGGGTCCCCACCTGTCAATCAAGCCAGGCATGCCCTTATAAACAGTTTTTTGAACCAGGCTGTAAACATGTTTATTTCTGCTGCAAATATCGTCTTCTTTGAATGAGTGTGTATGTGGTTTCCGATGTTTCTGCAGCCAGCCTCAAGTGGACGCTCCATGAACTGCAGTTTTACCCACTTTCGTATAGGCTTCATATCTTAAGATTGGAGGTTGCTGCTTTGCTGCAAGTACATCTTGAGGATTCAGCATAATCTAATGGAGCTTCATCCACAGCTAACAAAAGAAAAATGCCCTCATCAGTGCAATCACTGAAGGAAATTAGATGTCTTTGACCATAATTTGCACAAATAAATCAAAGTCATGTGAGATTTATTGTTGGTAAACAAAATGCTATATGGCTGTGGATTTAATGCAAACTTTGCAGCGTCAGTGTGAGTGTGATGGTGCAATCAGTGCATCCTTTAAAGGCAGAATCAAAGAGTGAAAACACAAACAGCTGCAGTTTTTCAAACAAACACAACGCCTTAATAGGAATACCTGAGTTATTAAATACTGATGCACTTCAGGTAACACATCGCAGGTAATTAAGTAAAATAAACCCATAATTCTCTTAAAGCTCTGTATTAATTCATTTTAGATGTGTGCATATTAACACAGTTAATCACTGAGAATATCCAACCTGTCATAGCTAATTATAGAACACAGATTTCTGCAATTACACACACGCATGCATGCACAGACACACAAGCACAGACAGACACACAATCTTGATTTGAAATTGATTGATTTCCTACATATGAGAAACACGCTCACACACACATGCACACAGGAAACACTTTAGCTGTAAATGCTTCAGGAAAAAGGATGCATCTAAAAGAGGAATTATAGTAATAAGATCAGAGATGATGTGATTAATTATGGACAGAGTCATGTCCCAAACCTTTTCTGTCAAAGTAAACACTGCATTAAGAGAGAATCTACAGCCCACGCATTTATAATTCATTGTTTCCTCTCTGAGTATCATGGATTTGACCAAAGTCTGGCTGTGAAATCTGTTTTGAAACGTCTTGAAGCTTCTTAAACGTCTCTCTGTCTGACTCTAAACATCACAAGTGCTCACATTTTTCCCCAGCTTTGAGTTGCTCTCTAAAACAGATCTAATAGCTTAGTTGAAAAATCAAATTATGCACATAAGTACACATGCATTGCAGACGCAGTGAAACCCGACCTTAGCAGAATTGACGCCAGCTCGCGTTTGCAAATCCTTTGTCAATCTGTCATTAAACATGCTATCAAATAATGATAAGTGTACGCTGCTTGCTTGCACTCGCGTGCGTCTCGCTGACGCTGATGTGCTGTAATAGGGCAAATGTGCATCAGAATTTGCCTGCTTGGATACACACAAAACATTTACACTGCGGCCTGACTTTGCTTCGCCCTGTGCCAGACGACGAGCACGGATTCTCTGCATCATCTGGCCTGTAAACCAGAAGAGGAGGATGAGGAGGAGGAGGAGGAGGAGGAGGGGAAGCAGGGTTCAAAATGTTCATCACACAGCAGCAGGGTAATGACTAGCTCATGTGTTTAATGAAGGGCTTTAGAACTTATAGCTATAATGACCCACATCCTAACTCCCTTTTCTCCCATTTATCCTCCCCAAAGTCCTCAGGTTATTACGTCCCAGTGAGAAATCTCCCAGAAAAGAGCTGTACATTACATCTCTACGTTCTCACACAGAGATCTCAGGGACGTGTGTCTCTTCACCTGCATTGTTCTGCTGCAGATACTCTGACGTGATAGTGTTTAAAACATGTTGAAAAGCAAATACTTTTAGCATGGACGGAATGAAAAATGATGCACCTAAACGCAGCTGTAAAATATTCTTTATAATGAATTCTGCCCCCTGAGGATTTGAGCTCTACAAGACAAAGAGGAATGCATGTATGTCTGCTCCCCAACATACATCATATCTTCCAAATAGCCCATAGTCCTCCACTGTTAATGGTGTTGCTTCAAATATGCTAATTAAGCAAAAATAAGTGATGAATGGAATACATTTGATCAATCAAGTAGGCCTAAGCCCCTGGTGCTGCATATTCATTGTACATCATGAATATGAAACCAAAGTCATTTATCAAATATCAGTTGCACATTTGTATCTTATTAATCATACATGCTGAAACTTCTGTCTTGTCAAAAAAGCTGAAGGTTGATGAAGCACTTGCAGAAAGGATTAAACTCGGGGAACTCGGGGTAGTGCTTCAGTTATAATGCATGAGGCGTTTTCAAACTTCCAGAATCTCAAACAGTCTGCGGATCCTCGCTCCTGATAAGGATAAGACCGTCCAAACCTCCTGTCAGATTCCACTTCTTAATACTTTCCTCCACTTTTTGTCTCCCTTCTGGATACTCAGATTGCTTATTAATTGCAGATATTCAAATCAGCCTCGCTTTAAAACAGGTTATTGATTCATTTTGTACCTTACCTGTGAGACGAGCTTCGACTCAACGCGAAAAATCCATTCATCAAAATTCACAGGGACCTGTATTAGAGACTAATGTTTGCTGCTTTGGCTCATAAATGGGAATTAGTCTGCAATCATTGTGTTAGTTAGAGATTCTTTAGAGGGTTTCATCACAAAGCAGAGAATAAATACACTCAGGATGCATCAGCCAATCAGAACACCTCAAGTATCCACACATGCACAAAACTCCTAAAAACTTCCTGTCATTTTTTGGCGTTTGCTGCACAGGTGAGCGCATTAAATCCAGGTAATCTGATGTTAGCAGGAAGTATTCAGGCAGATTCAACGAGAGCAGGTGGGTGAGGTGATGTTTGTGTGTGAGAGTGACGCACAACAGGATGAATTAATCCACCAGATGTTGATGAAGGAGAATCATGATCAGTAAAGAAGTCTGCACATCCATCTGTTTACATGTAGCGCTGATAATCACAGAGTAGGGCGCTGTGGCTTCGTCCATCTTCATGTTGGAAACATGCAACAGATGCGTAAAGATGCAACTTTGGAACATTTTGAAGAAATCTCTAGAAAACTTCTGGTCCATCCATTCTTTTTTAGGAAGGGGTATGCTCATGAGATATGCTTTACATTATTATCATAGGCAGGACAGTAGGTAGAGTAGGAAACAAGGAGAGAGTGGGGGATGAAGGAAATGCAGTAAAAGGCCATGAGTCGGAATCAAACCTGGGCTGCCTGTTTTGAGGACTTTAGACTTTATTTAAGGGGCGTGCAATTTAACTGCTAGGCCAAACCAGCACCTTTCTTTTTTAAAGGGAAAGGACGTAATTTTTGTGTTGAGAATGCTTAAATGCAATAAGTTTGTATTGAAAATAGAGCTGCCAGTTGCAAAATAAAATACTCTGTCAGTGGACACAGGCCCTAATGGAGCTACAAACTACCTACAAATGCATGCAACTTGTAGGTAGTTTGTAGCAGGTGGTTTCGAAGACAGCCTTACACACACAGAGAACACAGGCGAGTCATGCAATGACTGAACACAGGACAGGGGAAACAGAGGAACTAGATACACAGAGTAATTAACACAGGTGTGAACACAGGACACAGGTGAAACTAATCAGGTTAATCAAAAAGGGAGGGAAACACACAAGGGCAGGAAGTAAAACTGAACTGGACACACAGGAGAAAGAAACTACAAAATAAAACAGGAAACACAAAAGACTAAGAAAAACAAGAAAATATAACAAGAGACATTGATCACTAAACACACAAGGGAGACAAAGGGAGACAAAGGATAACTAATACAGAACAAACACAAAGAAAAAAACTAAACACCAACTCATGACAGTGGGGTTATAACTAGTTACAATCTGCTTTTGGTCTTGAAATTAAATGTTACTATTTTTTATTACTAGTAGTTTTGAAAGACTGATTAACATTATTTGATAAAACTAACATCATTTAATCCAAAACTTGAGTTGGTTCGGTCTGACACTGGTTGAAAACAACAACATTTAAGTTTGGGGACATAACCAGAAGAATTAAAGTGACAGTTGGTCAAAAAAACATATTTCTACAAAATACAGGACAACATTTCAGCTCCTATGAGGAGCTTTTAGCTAGTTATTAAACAGACTGAAATATTAATGCCTCTGTATGGGCGGGAAGAAGATCGACTGTTTCTTTAATGTGTGTTTCACTAGCAAGGACCACGCCACACGAGAATATAAGTTTGAACATGCAATGATTTATTCTGCGTCGTATAGCCCAGCAGATGGAGACTCAGGGTGGGGATTACGTCTCAGCGTTATCCTAGCCGGAGCTGATCTTGATCCCAGGTAGTACCTGGAATTAGACAAGGGCACAAAAGAGCGTTGAGTAGTAAGGGGTAAGAAAAAAGGGCAATTGAAGCAGAGCAAGGTGAGGGAGGGCGGGTTGAAGAGCAATAGACGAACGGTTGAGTAGTCTTGCTACGTTTAAGTAGGCTTGTCAGGTGATTGAGGGTGTGGTTTAGGCGTGGTCCTGCTCCCGAATTTAAGTTAACACCTTAACTTCATTTAACTGTTGTAACCACTACCATGAGGGAGGTTTTAGACGACAATGTCAACTACACAATGAAGAAACAGCCTGTTTTAACGTCTTCTATGGCAAAGATTCACAATGACTGATATATGTGATGTAAAAGGACAGATAGATACATAGCTAATTCTAACTACCATAACTATTCTGCGCTTCTGTACATACTTTATTATTATTTTATTTTATTCTATTTAATTTGATCTAATTTTATTTTATTTTATTCATATTTATATCTTATTTTATTTTATTCATATTTATATCTTATATTATTTTATTAGTATTTATATCTTATTTTATTGTATTCATATTTATATTTTATTTTATTTTATTAGTATTTATATCTTATTTTATTGTATTCATATGTATATTTTATTTTATTAGTATTTATATCTTATTTTATTGTATTCATATTTATATTTTTATTTTATTTTATTTTATTCATATTTATATCTTATTTTATTTTATTAGTATTTATATCTTATTTTATTGTATTCATATTTATATTTTATTTTATTTTATTTGTATTTATATCTTATGGTATTCCCCCTTCTTTTAATATTTTGACTTTCTTACATACTGTCTTTAAGAGCTCTGTAATGACCAATTTTCCCTCCCCTGGATAAATAAAGTATTTCTGATTTCTGATTCTGATAGATTTCTGATATTTTTTTCAAAAAAAGACTACTTGCTGTGGACAGGATGAAATTAGGAAAAAATAGGAAGTACAACTTTGTCCACAGGGGGCGCCAAAAGCAACACAAACCTAACATTCCTCACAGGAGCTTTAAGTTTGAACTGTAGTAACCCAAACAACAGTTTTACATTGTAACAAATCTTTACTTTTACATTTATTTATTCACTTTTTAATGATAAACTCAATAATTTGTGTAAAGCATCTTCATTTAAAGGCGTTACAGTGTCATATGTTTGAATGAAACAACATATGATGAATAATAGATTCACAACAGCTGAACAAAACGTGAATAAATGAATCAAATTGAGTTATTTTTATAGCTAATTTATGATTTATGATACACAAAAAGTGATTCCAGTATCTGTGTCTAAGCCTCTGTGAAACAATGTGTGCAGCTTTTCATTGCCATCATATAGTGGATACGAGAACTAACACTTGATTGCCAGCAGTTCATCAGTGCATCCTTCATATTTGTCACCCAGCCTGCCTCAGGGCAGCGTGCTAGCTCAAATTGAAGCTGACATCCTCCAAATATGAAAGCAACAAATCACACATTTTTATTGGGCTTAATCTCCAGCCGAGCCCCCTGCAGACGTCAGCACATTCCCGGACGCTGCTCCCGGTTCCTGCAGGCTGGATTGCTCGTGCCTCCAAAAGCTTCTCTGGACTCACAGAGCAAAAATGCAAACAGCCAAACGCCAGAGACGGGGGGGTGACACCTGAGTTTATTAGGAGGCTTTAATGCAGGAGCGAGAACACGTGCGAGACATTTAACAAGGCTGTGCTGAGAGTAATCCATGGATGAGCTGTAAATCGAGATGATATCTGCAAACATATTGAGCAGATGAAAAGCAGATGTCTGTTAGACTCACTGGATAAATCATATGTTTCAGCAGTTCATTCAGATTCTACAGTTTATAAATAGGCATCTTTTGGCGGTGGACTTTTAGACGGTAGTTTAGGAAGAGTGATGTTTGGAGAATAAGAAAAGTAGCTCAACCGTTAACAGAATGGAAGAAACACACAGAGAGTGAGGGAATAATGTCAGTAGAAGAAAAATCACTGGAAAAAGAGTTTCAAGTTCTGGAAGTGGTTTCCAGTCTCTTTTTCTTCTTGTCAAAGTGAAGGTCAAACCAAAGCTGATATTAAAACCTCTTGATTTTCTTCTTGTTCAAATATAGAAAGTAGAATTTTCTTGTGTCTGGTTTGGTTTTCAATAACTCTCTATTGCTTGATTATCATTCTGCTGTGGTGAGCAGGGAATCTCACGTTCTGCAAAATCTAAAGAACAGTAGGCAATATTTTTCTGCTAGCCTACGAAGATCGCAACAAAAAACACATATAAATGAAATATTACAGTCTTAATTTATGTTAAAAGCATGACAAATACAGCATGAAAGCACTTCCAGAAGGCTTTTCAAAGCAAAAGACACTCACCTTGTTTTCACACAAAGCTTTTATTCTGAAGTTGTGTCTGGATGGTTGTTTGGTAACCTTTATTCAAGCTTATGGTCTCCCTCCTAAGGATCTAGAGAGAGTTGTACATGCCTTTATTACGGCTAGGCTTGATTATTGTAATTCTTTGTATGTGGGCTTAGACATGGCGTCTATTCAGCGCCTGCAGCTTGTACAGAATGCGGCAGCTCGCCTCCTGACTGGCAGGAAAAAGAGGGAGCACATCACACCTGTGCTGCGTGCTCTCCACTGGCTCCCAGTCCGTCACAGGATTGATTTTAAAGTTGCACTTTTAACATACAAGGCCCTAAATGGACTGGCACCATCCTACTTGGCTGATCTTCTTCATGCTCACAACCCAACCCGAGCACTGAGGTCAACAAACCAGCTGCTCCTGGATGTGCCTAAAAGTCGCCTTAAAACCCGGGGGGGACCGAGCCTCTGCAGCAGCGGCCCCCAAGCTCTGGAATGGCTTGCCACTCCAATTAAGATCGGCCCCCCCACTGTTGAATGTTTTAAATCTTTGTTGAAGACACATCTCTTCTCTTTGGCCTTCTACTCGTGAAGAGGACATTAATATCCTGTTATGTTGTTGTTTATTGTTGTCTTCATGTAATTTTTACTTTTTACCTTGTAAAGCACTTTGGCCAACACTGGTTGTTTTTAAATGTGCTATATAAATAAAGTTGACTTGACTTGACTTATGGTGAACTTTTGTTGGAAAAAACGTACTCATCGCAGGGTTCCTGGAAAACCTGGAAAACAGTTGACCAGCTTTCCAGTACTGGAAAACACCTGGAAAATGGGAGAAAAAGTAAAATGTCCTGGAAAAGCATAGATTGTCCTGGGAAATTATTCCAACATGGCTGTGTGCGACCTGACCCTATTAACAAAACACATCCCCAGTCATTGAAAGTTGAGTGCACGCTGTGCTGGAAAAGACAGCGACACTGCACAACTTTTTTCACATCTTTTCTCCTTCACTTCATAATCATGCATTCACAGAAAACGGGGGTATATTGTCTAGTTTTATGGTACATTAACCTTGTAGAGTGCTCTTTTGATTCAAAGAGCCTTATATTTAAGTTATAGTGTGACCAGTGGAGTCGGGCAGAGAGCTTGGGGGTCTGTGCCTCACAACTTTCTCTGCAGGCTGAGAGCTCAATTACTGTACTCCAGCTCAGTTGTTTTCAAAGTGGGGTCCTGGGACCCCTGGGGGTCCGCGAACCATAGCGTGGGGGTCCGTGAAATAATTTGAATACATTTCCAATAAATTATAAAATTGTGCTGTGTCATTACAAAACAGCATATACACCATTGTTATGATACCATTTGGTGGCTGGAAGGGATATGTGAGTCTTGCTACTGTTAGTTTTCTGAAAGCGTTTAAGATCAATTACTTGAAAAGTATAAATGCTGTCAGGGTTAGGGTTAGGATTGTGATTATGATTAGGGTTAGGGTTAGGGTGATGATTAGTGTTAGGGTTAGGATTAGGGTTAGGGTTGTGATAAGGGTTAGGGTTGTGATTAGGGTTAGGATTAGGGTTAGTGTTAGGGTTCAGATTAGGGTTAGGATTAGGGTTAGGGTTAGGGTTGTGATCAGGGTTAGGGTTAAGATTAGGGTTAGGATTAGGGTTAGGGTTAGGGTTCAGATTAGGGTTAGGGTTGTGATTAGGGTTAGGGTTAGGGTTGTGATTAGGGTTAGGGTTCAGATTAGGGTTAGGGTTAGGGTTGTGATTAGGGTTAGGGTTAAGATTAGGGTTAGGGTTAGGGTTGTGATTAGGGTTAGGGTTCAGATTAGGGTTAGGGTTAGGGTTGTGATTAGGGTTAAGATTAGGGTTAGGGTTGTGATTAGGGTTAAGATTAGGGTTAGGGTTAGGGTTGTGATTTGGGTTAGGGTTGTGATTAGGGTTAGGGTTAGGATTAGGGTTAGGGTTAGGATTAGGGTTAGGGTTGTGATTAGGGTTAGGGTTGTGATTACGGTTAGGATTAGGGTTAGGGTTAGGGTTAGGATTAGGTTTAGGGTTAAGATTAGGGTTAGGGTTAGGATTAGGGTTAGGGTTAGGGTTCAGATTAGGGTTAGGGTTGTGATTAGGGTTGGGGTTAAGATTAGGGTTAGGGTTAGGGTTAGGGTTGTGGTTAGGGTTAGGGTTGTGGTTAGGGTTAAGATTAGGGTTAGGGTTAGGATTAGGGTTAGGGTTGTGATTGGGGTTAGGGTTAAGGTTAGGGTTGTGATTAGGGTTAAGATTAGGGTTAGGGTTGGGGTTAGGGTTGTGATTAGGGTTAAGATTAGGGTTAGGGTTAGGGTTAAGATTAGGGTTAGGGTTGGGGTTAGGGTTGTGATTAGGGTTCGGATTAGGGTTAGGGTTAGGGTTGTGATTAGGGTTAGGGTTAAGATTAGGGTTAGGGTTAGGATTAGGGTTAGGGTTCGGAATAGGGTTAGGATTAGGGTTAGGGTTGTGATTAGGGTTAGGGTTAAGATTAGGGTTAGGGTTGTGATTAGGGTTAGGGTTAGGGTTAAGATTAGGGTTAGGATTAGGGTTAGGGTTAAGATTAGGGTTAAGATTAGGGTTAGGGTTGTGATTAGGGTTAAGATTAGGGTTAGGGTTGTGATTAGGGTTAGGGTTAAGATTAGGGTTCGGATTAGGGTTAGGTTTAAGGTTAGGGTTAAGGTTAAGATTAGGATTAGGCTTAGGGTTCAGATTAGGGTTAGGGTTAGGGTTAGGGTTGTGATTAGGGTTAGGGTTAAGATTAGGGTTAGGGTTGTGATTAGGGTTAGGGTTAAGATTAGGGTTAGGGTTCGGATTAGGGTTAGGGTTAAGATTAGGGTTAGGGTTAGGGTTGTGATTAGGGTTAGGGTTCGGATTAGGGTTAGGATTAGGGTTGTGATTAGGATTAGGGTTCGGATTAGGGTTAGGGTTAGGATTAGGGTTAGGGTTAGAGTTGTGGTTAGGGTTCGGATTAGGGTTAGGATTAGGGTTCGGATTAGGGTTAGGGTTAGGATTAGGGTTAGGGTTAGGGTTAAGATTAGGGTTAGGGTTAGGGTTCAGATTAGGGTTAGGGTTCGGATTAGGGTTAGGGTTGTGATTAGGGTTAGGGTTAGGGTTAAGATTAGGGTTAGGGTTAAGATTAGGGTTAGGGTTCGGATTAGGGTTAGGGTTAGGGTTAGGATTAGGGTTAGGGTTCGGATTAGGGTTAGGGTTGTGATTAGGGTTAGGGTTAAGATTAGGGTTAGGATTAGGGTTAGGATTAGGGTTAGGGTTCGGATTAGGGTTAGGGTTGTGATTAGGGTTAGGGTTCGGATTAGGGTTAGGATTAGGGTTAGGGTTCGGATTAGGGTTAGGGTTGTGATTAGGGTTAGGGTTCGGATTAGGGTTAGGATTAGGGTTGTGATTAGGGTTAGGGTTAAGATTAGGGTTAGGGTTAGGATTAGGGTTAGGGTTAGGGTTGTGATTAGGGTTAGGGTTCGGATTAGGGTTAGGATTAGGGTTCGGATTAGGGTTAGGGTTAGGATTAGGGTTAGGGTTAGGGTTAAGATTAGGGTTAGGGTTAGGGTTCCGATTAGGGTTAGGGTTCGGATTAGGGTTAGGGTTGTGATTAGGGTTAGGGTTAGGGTTAAGATTAGGGTTAGGGTTAAGATTAGGGTTAGGGTTCGGATTAGGGTTAGGATTAGGGTTAGGGTTCGGATTAGGGTTAGGATTAGGGTTAGGGTTCGGATTAGGGTTAGGGTTCGGATTAGGGTTAGGGTTAGGGTTAGGGTTGTGATTAGGGTTAGGGTTAAGATTAGGGTTAGGGTTAGGGTTCGGATTAGGGTTAGGGTTAGGGTTTGGATTAGGATTAGGGTTAGGGTTCGGATTAGGGTTAGGGTTCGGATTAGGGTTCGGATTACGGTTAGGGTTCGGATTAGGGTTCGGATTACGGTTAAGGTTCGGATTAGGGTTCGGATTACGGTTAGGGTTCGGATTAGGGTTAGGGTTAGAACCAGAACTAAACTCAAGCAAACACAACCAGAACCAAACTCAAGCAAACACAACATTGGAACCGAACCAGACCCGAGCCAGAACGTACCAGAACTGAACCAGAACCTAAGCGAACCGAACCAGAACCGTGCCAGAACCAAACCAGAACTGAACCAAACTCAACCAGAACCGAACCAGAACGTTCCAGAACTAAACCAGAACCGAACCAGAACCGAACCGAAACAGAACCGTGCCAGAACCGAACCAGAACCGAACCAGAACTGAACCAGAACTGAACCCGAACCAGAACCGAACCAGAACTTTACCGAACCGAACCAGAACCGTGCCAGAACCGTACAAGAACCGAACCAGAACTGAACCAGAACCGAACCGAACCAGAACCGTACAAGAACTGAACCAGAACCGAACCAGAACTGAACCAGAACCGAACCAGAACCGAACCAGAACCGAACCAGAACCGAACCAGAACCGCACCGAACCGAACCAGAACCGTGCCAGAACCCTACAAGAACTGAACCAGAACCGAACCAGAACTGAACCAGAACCTAACCAGAACCGAACCGAACCAGAACCGTGCCAGAACCATACTAGAACTGAACCAGAACTGAACCAGAACCGAACCAGAACGAGAACCGAACTCAAGCAAACAGAACCAGAACCAAACTCAAGCAAACATTATTAATGTCCTCAGGTTGGCATTGAGAAAAATCCGATGCCTCAGCTTGGATGGGCTGATCCGATTTCTCCTCTCAGTGAGTGTTTGCCCAGTCTTCCAGAAGACTCTCTCTGAAGGAACAGATGAAGCCACGATACACAGTCTCCCCTCCATCACCTGTATCTTATATCCTCACATGTGATTGGCTGCATGGCTGCCAAGCTAACCAATCAGCACAAAGTTCTGCTGTGAGCAGAGCTGGGGCTGAGCACTGTGAGAAAAAAATGAAAGGAAAAAACTGGGAGCCGGCTCTCTCTCGATGCGAGCCGGCTCTTCTGATTCACTATAAAGCATCGGCTCTCAGAGCCGCAGCTTTTGATCATGACACATCACTAATGTGCTTAATCTGTGTTACAATTATGAGGGGTCCTTGGACAATTTTCTCACCTGTAAGGGGTCCCTGGCTCCAAAAAGTTTTGAGAACCCCTGCTCTAGCTAGTAGGAGTGCAAACTCCCGATAGTGAAAACAAACGGAACAAAAAGAGCGACACAGCTGCACAGAAACTCCTAGACTCCTAGACTACATGTCTTTCAATGTAGACTTCCACTGAGAGGAACATATTAGACTATTTAGGAACTAAATTAGGAACTAAATTTAGACTGTCATACCAGCATGATCATCAATGAAAATGTCCTGGAAATGTCCTGGAAAATGATCTCTGGAAAAGAGTGGGAACCCTGTACAACCCTGTGGAATACATTTTAATGGTTCTCTACCTGAAATATGTGTCTCTGTCTACAAACCCCCCCGAGAATGAAAAAATCCATTCTGCCCCTGTTCTGATTTCTCCACCTTTCTGTAAATGTGTGTGAAACGAGCCGTTTCAGACTTCCGTGTTTTTCATACATCACAACTCCATCGGGTCTGTCACGGAGTCAGAGCTCGGAGCTTGTTCAGCCCATAGACTGTATAAAACAATACTGAATCCCTCCCCCGTTTTTCATTCCCTGCACACGTGTGCTAACAAGGAGCTTAGGAGGGAGGCATGCTAGTTGTAGGCTGTCTTAATAAACACAAAGGTCGGTTTTACTCCCAACGTCTGCAGATTTGAAGATCTAGTGGAGGATTTTTATTTATCATGGATAAGTGCTAGCGCTAGTTAGCATAGCCACAGAGCTACATGTTCGTAGCTGTGTACCAAGACACACGTCGACATACTGACAAATAAAACAACAAGAAACATTAAATCTGTGACCAATCCTTCAGAAAGGTCCTGCTGCAGGCACCTCTCCATCAGGATCAGATTCTGGATCAGATTCAGAGGGTTGAAGTAACGCGGGTCTGTGAGCAGCCGTGTATATTCAGCCAACATGTAAACATTAGATCAACGTGCTGGAGAGCCGAGGCCACACCCACTTCCTGAGGGGGCGTGGTCAGAGAGAAAACAGAGTGTTCTGAGCAGGGCTGAAAAAGAGGGTTTTTCAGGCATGCCAAAATCTGATTTCAAAGTGATTTTTTGAGCATAAACTTTAAAGACATGTTTTGGGGACCTCTTAGACCAATATATATTGATGAAAAAAGCGGGATATGTCACCTTTAACAAGAAAGTAAATTCATAATTTGAGTTAAGGTTAAAATATGTTTATAATATTTACATAGTGACCTATTTACATACAGGTTTACTTAAGTTATGTTTGTGTATTTGATTGATATTAGATTGATTGATGTAAAACTATGTTTTTTAACCTCTAATAACTAACGAAAAATAAACTTTTCAGAAAAAAGAGGCCCCCTTATAACTATTATTTCTCTTATTTTGATTATCATTGTTATATTCATTGCTTTATTCAGCTACTTACCTGTTTACTCATTAGAAGTACATAAATACAATTATTTTATTTAACATTATTATCTTTTATATTTATTTATTTGTGTGTGTATGCGTGTTTGTATGTATATACAGTATATATATAGTTATTATTTCATTTTTTGTATATATTATTATTATTTATTTTTCTTTTTTTTTGTATGTGTTTATATGTGCTTTCATATGACTATGTTTAAAACATGAAAATATGTTTGAAATACTGGACCTGTATTGTAAAGCTTGCGTTTTGCCAATAAAAAACAAATCTTGAAAGAAAAAAGAAAAAAGAGGCCTTGAACACAAAAAAGTCAAATACTAACTACATATCACCACAGCATACGGATGTGAGAAACATTCGTATGACGTGTATTTATTTTTTAAAGTTTGACCACAGCCCCATTCAAACGAATGGGGGAGACAGAATTTTTGACCTATACTGCAGTCAGCCACTAGGGGGAGCAGTTTTTGTGGCGGCCTCACTTTGAGCCGAGTGAGATGAAGTCCATTTTATAAACAGTCTATGGTTCAGCACTTGTTTTGTTTTTTCTCAAGATAGTTTCCTAACAGGACCAATCCTGACACCAGTATATATCACACCTCAAAGCATTCCCTGGTATGAATAAGGCACATCATTTTACTGATCTAATAACATCAAGTTAGAAAAGATATAAGGAAGATCTCTCCGTCCCTCTTCCCTCTTTCAATCAACAGATTGCAGTGTGTGAGGCTACAGGTTTAGGGTTGGATCCGCATGCTTGGTACCCAAACAACAGGGTGCCAAAAAAGTAGGATAGTATGGATTGAAATGCTTGATGGAAAAGCAGCTTTAGTAGTGTGTTACTTACAGCATTGGTTGTAGGTGTGATATCAATGTGAGTTTCAACATGGTAGAAGAAAGTGAGGAACAAAAGAGACAATTTCATCTTCTTCTTCTTCTTCAGTTTCATCCTCTTTTCACAACACAGTTCAACCTAACTCCCCGACAGACATCAGTACAGAAACTGCAGATCTGAGATGCAGGTGGTCCAGAAGTGTGTAACTGATCTTCCCAGCAACATAGGATGTGTGGACACCAGAGACACACAGCATTTATGAACAAAACAAACCCTCGCAGCAACCATAAAGACTCACTGCTGGGAGCAAACAGAACCCCAGTCACTTTGCGTCAGATTCCAGCCAACAGAAACCCTTCTTTTCTTCTTCTTTTTTTTCTGTTGAGCGGCTGTGATACCACAGAGTGCCAGTGTGTGTGACAAGAGAGCTTTAAATGTTCTTCAAAGATAAACTGAACTCAATAGACAGAGCCAAAAGAAACAAGATAGCAATTGAGTGCAGTTTTCAGTGAGACCAGGCCCCAGTTCACTGTTGTGTTGGTGTAACTCCCAGCTTCACTTTGGCCTCAGTGATAACTTGTTTGAGTGATTTTAGGATTTAAAAGTTTATTTGATGAAGACTGCTTCAGTTACAAGCTTTATCATGAATGCTTGTGTGTGAAAATAGAGCACAATTAGAGACTTATCTCTTACCGACAGGGTAAAACATAGATCTTCTGTTGTCTTTAGTTAGCTTAAGTTTGATCCATCATAAGAATTAGCATCTCAAGATATCAGCTAGTGATGCACTTTCAGAATAAAATGAAGTGTTTGATATGGGCGCAGGGCACAAAGTGACTCTTAAAGGTGACATATCATGCAAAATTGACTTTTTAATGGTTCTTTACCTGAAATATGTGTCCCTGTCTACAAACCCCCCGAGAATGAAAAAAATCCATTCTGCCCCTGTTCTGATTTCTCCACCTTTCTGTAAATGTGTGCTGAAACGAGCCGTTTCAGACTTCCGTGTTTTTGTTACGTAACAACAATATCCGGTCTGTCACGGAGTCAGAGCTCGGAGCTTGTTCAGCCCATAGACTGTATAAAATACAACTCAACCCCTCCTCCGTTTTTCATTACCTGCACAAATGTGTGCTAACAAGGAGCTTAGGAGGGAGGCATGCTAGTTGTAGGCTGTCTTAATAAACACAAAGGTCAGTTTTACTCCCCACGTCTGCAGATTTGAAGATCTAGTGGATGATTTGTATTTATCATGGATAAGTGCTAGCGCTAGTTAGCATAGCTACATAGCTACATATTCATAGCTGTAGCTGTAGCTGTGTACCAAGACACACGTCGACATACTGACAAATAAAACAACAAGAAACACTAAATCTGTGACCAATCCTTCAGAAAAGGTCCCGCTGCCTTTCTGGTAGAGGTCGGTTTTACTCCCCACGTCTGCAGATTTGAAGATCTAGTGGATGATTTTTATTTATCATGGATAAGTGCTAGCGCTAGTTAGCATAGCCACATAGCTACATGTTCGTTGCTGTGTTCCAAGACACACGTCGACATACTGATAAATAAAACAACAAGAAACACTAAATCTGTGACCAATCCTTCAGAAAGGTCCTGCTGCAGGCGCCTCTCCGTCAGGATCAGATTCTGGATCAGATTCAGAGGGTTGAAGTAACGTGATCTCTGAGCAGCCGTGTATATTCAGCCAACATGTAAACATTAGATCAACGTGCTGGACAGCCGAGGCGCATCCACTTCCCGAGGGGGCGTGGTCAGAGGGAAAACAGAGTGTTCTGAGGAGGACTGAAGAAGAGGGCTTTTCAGGCAGACCAAAATCTGATTTCAAAGTGTTTTTTTGAGCATAAACTTTAAAGACATGTTTTGGGGACCTCTTAGACCAATATATATTGATGAAAAAAGCGTGATATGTCACCTTTAAGTAATAACACTGGTTAAAAAATCACATGTATGTAAGAAAAATTATTTGCCTCTGATTATGTTGGCCACTAGGGGGCAGTACAAAAAAATCAAATTATGATTTTATGCAAATCTAGAGCAAAATTTCTTCAAGAATTTGCTTATTTATATTTTTTAAAGAGACCACAGCAATATAAGCTTTCATTTGAAGTCCTATTTTAAGTAACCTATATGAGTCTGAGTCAAATATTCTCTCCTACAACAGGGGTTCCCAAAGTGTGGGTCGGGACCCCCTGGGGGTCGCGAAACACAAATGGGGGGTCGTGAGAGGTCTTCCAGAATGTTTAATTTTTTTGAAGTTATCTTTAAATAGTACATTTTACCCATATATAATAAAAAGTATTGACAAAAACAGTAGCTAACCATAATATAAAACCTTGAAAATAGAAAACGTACTGAGTTTTCTGCCTTTCTTTTTGCCAGATGACTCCTAAGTTTAGGGTTAGTGAACAGGTAATCATCAAAAGCATCAGTAGCAGTAGGTTAATTCATGACGGCACAGGAAACACAAACACATGCTCTTATAGGTTGGCTAATTATCTACAGACCAGCTAAATGAAGCTACATTAAATCACTTTGAGGGACAGTCGGGGTTGGAAGTCTTGGCACCTATGTTTTGGGGGTTGCGGGCTCAAAAGTTTGGGAACCCCTGTCCTACAAGATCAAATGCCTGGCTTTGGCTGCGAAATGCCAAGCAATGCTTTACCGAGTAGTTGCTAATGTTGCCCGTGTGCATTTGCTGGTAGCATACCATTGCAATACTACAACAACTGTAAAGAAATCCCCCCATTGTGCCTTTGTACTTATTTTGAACCTGCAGTGGTGTAACATTGGTGTCCCAGTGTGCAATTCCACATGGCGTGACAGTGTTGCAGAAGCAGGAGAGGCAGGAAGTTTAAAGACAGAGACCACTGCAGACCTTACACAATGTCACCGTCTTGCCTCTTTTGCACCTCTGATACTACATCCAATCTGTGATCTGTGACTTTACCTTATCATATCAGACGACGTGTACTCCGGCGTGAACATGATCATTTTATTTGTAGAGCACTTTTCAAACACCAAGTTACAAATTGCTTTACATGGCCAGCAAAATAAAACAGGCAGTTCGTAAGGCAAGATCAAGAAAGAAAACATATTTTAAAAGACATTAAATTCCCCTAAAATAACTCTAAAAGGAACCGAAAATTTTTAAAATGTACTTCTTAAAGGTGACATATCAAGCTTTTTTCATCAATATATATTGGTCTAAGAGGTCCCCAAAACATGTCTTTAAAGTTTATGCTCAAAAAAACACTTTGAAATCAGATTTTGGTCTGCCTGAAAAACCCTCTTCTTCAGTCCTCCTCAGAACACTCTGTTTTCTCTCTGACCACGCCCCCTCAGGAAGTGGATGTGCCCTCGGCTCTCCAGCACGTTGATCTAATGTTTACGTGTTGGCTGAATATACACGGCTGCTCAGAGATCACATTACTTCATCTGATCCAGAATCTGATCCTGACGGAGAGGCGCCAGTAGCAGGACCTTCCTGAAGGATTGGTCATAGATTTAGTGTTTCTTGTTGCTTTATTTATCAGTATGTCGACATGTGTCTTGGTACACAGCTACGAACATGTAGCTATGTGGCTATGCTAACTAGCGCTAGCACTTATCCATGATAAATAAAAATCATCCACAAGATCTTCAAATCTGCAGGCCTGGGGAGTAAAACCGACCTCTACCAGAAAGGCAGCGGGACCTTTTCTGAAGGATTGGTCACAGATTCTGTGTTTCTTGTTGTTTTATTTGTCAGTATGTCGACGTGTGTCTTGGTACACAGCTACAGCTACGACATGTAGCTATGTAGCTATGCTAACTAGCGCTAGCACTTATCCATGATAAATACAAATCATCCACTAGATCTTCAAATCTGCAGACGTGGGGAGTAAAACCGACCTTTGTGTTCATTAAGACAGCCTACAACTAGCATGCCTCCCTCCTAAGCTCCTTGTTAGCACACATTTGTGCAGGTAATGAAAAACGGAGGAGGGATTCAGTATTATTTTATACAGTCTATGGGCTGAACAAGCTCCGAGCTCTGACTCCGTGACAGACCGGATATTGTTGTTACGTAACAAAAACACGGAAGTCTGAAACGGCTCGTTTCACACACATTTACAGAAAGGTGGAGAAATCAGAACAGGGGCAGAATGGATTTTTTTTCATTCTCGGGGGGTTTGTAGACATGCCAGGGAAACATAATTCAGGTAGAGAACCATTAAAAAGTCGATTTTGCATGATATGTCACCTTTAAAATAACTAAAATAAAATTCTGATAAAATCAGGAAAGGCTCCACAATAAAAGTACGTTTTCAGAGGAGATTTAAAAGAGATCACTGACTCAGCAGACCTGATCTCCTCAGGCAGAGAGTGTCGGACCCTTCACTGCTCTTTTTGTTTTTATTTTGTATTTGGAATGCACAATATACAAAATTAATATCCTGCCTTGCACTGGCAGTGTGTAAGGGACTGTTGTCTTGAGCACTGAAGAAGTCTGCTGGTGCTGGAGATAAGTTTATTCTGACAGTAGTCCTTTTCACACTGCCAGTTAAAGGTGTGATTATTACACCTCTGTAACATCTCACCTTCATTATGAATGTCTCAGAGTCTTGATGGTAGTGTCAAGTCGTCCCATTACTGTGGTGGCTTCACAGGTAGAAAGAAAGGGGTTAAAGGGGCAAAACCGCCTACTATACCAGTAGTTTGTACTGATTTGGCCAAAATTCAGTCTGTAGTATGTGAACAAGAGCAAAATCAGCAGTATGCCAAAAAAACTACCCTGATGTCGTACTGATTCAGGAACATTTCTCAGTATGCAGCAGACCAGTCTCTCTCGGGGACTGTTTCCCACAATGCACAGCGCTAACGTTACACTTCTTATTCCCATATATGACAGGGGGAACTCAGTTTTTAGGTGCTGTGAAACATATTAAATCCCATATAAACCACTTCTTAACTTTTTAAATCATAAGTGATGTTAAAGAAGCAGTTTCTCTATCAGCTTGGACTTTGTTTACTTCCACTTTCCTAAGTTGGAAATCCAGCGACACCTGACCCAGCATCCTGCAGAACAGATCCAGCAGAACAGTCATACTACAGACTACCTTCAAACGCAGTATGCACTGCGTACTGCACTTGGAAGTATTTGAGAGTTGGGTGATCACCATGCACAGTTCAGTCACTTTAAGAGACCCTTTTAAAATGATGCATAATCTTTATATGACATTTTTGATCACAGCAGCTTTAGTGTAAATTATTTTGAGCTTAGATAAATGCAAAAAAATCACAAAATATTACTGGAGTAGTCTTTGAAGCTGATAACGCAGTGCCTCTTTGTAATGAAAGTGATTCCCCTATTAGAGGAATGCCAAAGTATCCACCGACTTGTTGGATTCTGGAGGAATTTGTGAAAATGATTTAAGTCACAGCTGTGTTTTTCAGATTTCCAGAATCACACAGACGAGCCCAAAGAGGAGCTGTGCAACATCTGTTTGCTCATTTATGTGTCAAACACAAAACATCAGACATGACTGATTCCACTTTGACAAAACTTGGAAAATGATGCATCTCCCCACTGCTGTCTGGCATTTAGAATTACACTGATTGGTCCGAGGGGAAATTACATTTCAAAATAAAGTGACACATTTGTTGCTGATTGGCCCAGATGGGGACATTTTGGGGACAAGATGATTACTATCACTTTGTTTCTCCAATATAAATTTTCAGAGGGTGCATTTTTCTTGCACATAATGGAAGTTTTGAATGATTAAATTTTACAGACTTTCAGCTGCAAACATTTTAATACTCCTCTTTAACATTGTCGACCAGTGAGGTACAGGAATTATGAAACCAACGGAAAGTGCCTGGAAAGAATTTGACTGTCAGCAACTGTGCAAGGTCGTCCTCGCTGTAAACTAACAACCGGAATTGGATGGGATTGGATTTGGACCCCTCAGATACCGTCAGGAGAATTCAGGGTTTGTTGGCTCTGCTGCAGCCAGCAGTCAACAAGGGCACATGAACGCTTTCTTTCTACCACTGTATAAATTTATAGGCCTGCTGAAGCATTTTCCCTTCCTCTGTACTCTTCACACCTCCCTATTATTAGATCACTTCCTGACTCGCAGGCGTGTCGGCCCTACAGCCAAAAAAAATCACTTATTCCTCACTTGTATTGCGCGAGAATGTAATTACAGCTGCTGCTATCACATAACAAGCAATGACCTTTTTGATTGACAAGTATTTTTACAATCTGCTGCTTTGTTCAAATACTGTAGCAAATAAAACTTGACCTGATTTGGGTCCCTAACAGGAACCAGATGCAGCTACAGTAGCTGTAAAACACAGAATGTAGAGAACGTGACATAATACCTGACAGAGCTGTATTATTTTAACAACTGAATGTTCTCATTTTCCCTTGTCTATCAGTCAGCGTGAGTGGATGGTGGCCAGGAGGGGGATGGGTTGATGGATGGAGGGAAAGATGGGGGGGTGAGTACTGAGCTCTCCACCTCTTGCCCTCCTCTTGCTGTCATCTGTTGCCCCACAGCAGGCCAGAGGTTGTTGGCGTTTTGCTCACTTGTAATCCGTCTCTCTGTCTGGCTGCCGGCACTCGGGTCACCTGTCACTCACTTTGACATGAATCAGCATTGACGCCAGCAGATTTAAGCTATTTCTCTCAGCCTGTAAACACAGCCTGTGTCCACGGGCCTAAAGCGGAATAAAACAACAACCTTAAAAAATCCCCACCCAAAAAAAAAAAATCCTCCTGAGTGTTGTCTAATGACCCAGAAGTGCTTGAATACGGTTAGACATGTTGTGTGTTTTTTTATGAGATAACTCAATTAAATGTGGAATCAGGTTGTGTTAATGTGACATGACATGCTGCGGCAACTCACTTTTCCAGCCTCACATCAGGACACAGACTCAGACTGAGAAAGCACAGAGGTTTTACTATAGAGCAACATAATTCATGACAGGAGATGGGTTTGAAATAAAGTCCAGGCACTATCAGAAAGTTAGATTATTCTTCCTGAGTCCAGTTTGTGGAATATCTTTTAGATACAGTCAATTTAAAACATAGATGCAGTCACAGATGTGGTCAGAACTGGGATTGCCATACTGAAAACGCTGACTCAACCTGACTTTGGATCAGTCTAACAATGAGCAAACACCTACACTGTGAGCACCTGTCAGTTAAACAGGCCACGCCCCCAGTTATACAAGTTTATGAATCGCTCCAAGCCTTAGAATATTTTATATGTGTGAGAGGAGTTATAGACAAATTTACTCAAGCTGCTGTGTGAACAAATAAAGAAATGAGACAAACAAACGTATTGATACTGTAAAAATGGGCCTTTTATTATGTTTCACTATGTTAATGGTGCTTTTTCAGAGGGAAACTAAATACACTTATATTTTTCAGGTACATTTCCCAGGTCTTGAGCTGCTACTAATGCCTGCTCTTGATTTCTATGTTTTCTTTCTAAAGTTTCATGAAGTGAAATCAAGTATGAAGCGTATAGAGCTTGGTTAAACAAACTTAATTGTCACTACCAAATAAGTGGAAGTGCTGCAGGACAAGTTTTGTAACCTGTTGATAAGAAGAGTGGGTGAGGAGCTGGGGGCGGAGCCAGACTTGTTTTGACTGTTGTGGCCAAACTGGGGTTGCAATAAGTACTGCAGTGATAGCATATATTTACCTCCTTTATCACCACCTTTCATTCTTAAACTTCTAACATCAAGTATTCAAAAGATGTTACATTTATTTGTTTGTTTTTTTTCTTAAAAAGGAAGACAATTAAAGCTAGGGTTGGTAGTCTCGGAAAACCAGCATGAATTTAAATGTAGCTTTTCCTCATGACTCCGTCTAACCCCTCCCCTCCTCCCTCGGAGCTCCTCCAAAACGACGCCCCCCCGCTCACATGCACGAGCGCCGCTGATTCTCGACCATATAATCGTGACTGATTCAAAACCGGTCCTCACCAAAACATTCTCATAGTGAAAGTTAAAAACACAAACAAACATGGCTGCTGTTAGTACTCACAACTATCATGCTAGCATTATCCAGTTGTACCGGTGACACGATATCAGGAGAAAAGTTATAACACATATATAATACTGTAACAGCTCTACTGTTTGTTAAACGTGTTCAGTGTAGATGTTCTTAATTCCTACAGTGTTGACGGTCAGTGAAGGCATCAGGACAGGTGTAGAGTGTGTAAGCGGGAGAGAGGAGAGACAAGAGGAGAAGTTTTTCATTCATTCAAACATTGATTGTTGTTTTGTTGGTTGGCGTGATCACGGCCGACAGTGGCCAGTTATTAAAACTCAACGTGTTCACGAATCGGCTCGTCATCACTACAGCGTCCGGACGGACGCTACAATACACATATATTTTCTGTAGGACTTACTGAACGTCATTAATTATTCTGCTTGTTGGTGAGAGCTTTTTAGACTCTGATCCGGACTACAGTCCTGAGCAAAGCACCCCATCAGGTCAGAGGGGACAGGCCCGAGGACGAGCGAGAGGGGCAGTAAATAGAGTCAGGGGAAGCAGAGGCAGGAGACGGGGACGCCGGGGAAATGTACGCGCAGGAGGCAGGCAGAACGGCAGGACGGGATTTGATTGGTTTAAAATTTGGGGAGCCAAAAAACGGTGATTGGTTAGTGTTTTCCCAGGTTTACTCCGGCTGTAGATAGCAGCTTTTCTTCCTTCTTTTTTAAGAACACATCATGTATTGATTGCCATCAGGACATAAAGATCATTTTAACCAGTATAACAAAAAGTGTATCTAAATCTGATTACCAACCCCAGCTTTAAGTGGAAATGTATATGAGGCAAAGTTGTGTTACTGTTTATTGATTTATTAAACGCTAGTGTTGATTCATTGTGAATCAGGAAAACTGTTATTGGATTTGGGGCCTTGTATGTTTTGTAGGCTATTTTTGTGAAGAAGTTTTGAGTTACTGCCCTGGTTCAATTCCAGCCTGCAGCCCCTTTCTCGCATGCCATTCTCCCACTCTCTCCCTATTTCCTATGCTATCCACTGTCCTCTCCTCTATCAATTTAAGGTGTAAAAAGCCCCAAAAATATAACTTTGAAGATAGGGTTGTGTGTTGTACACAGACAGTGAGTCGCACACCTTTCTTACTGTGTTGTATCGTATCCTGTCGTCTGTTTACTTTGTATTCTGGCATCATCTTACAAATATTTCTAACGAGGCACATTTGGAATAACGTTGTTGTTCCTGGAGTGGATGATTGCATCAGACTCTTCTCGAAGACAGGTGTTAGCCAGGACTACCAGCTAGCTTGCAGTTTTGTAAGTTACACAATCTTCTTAAATTAAATCTTAATTGACTTGGAAAAAAAGATGCTTGTCCAAAGTACTAACAAAAGAAAATGTGGCAACGGCATGGTGTAGTGTCATGGCCGCCCTGGCTCTGTCTCTACTGAGGCGTCCTTTAAAATCGAGGTCATTGGCGCTGCTTTCAAAAAAACTGTTAATGGACACAAGACCTAAATCATGCACTGGACTTAATTTTTCCTTTACATGCTTTATACTTTAAGATACATTTCAGACAAAAACGTCTTTACAAAACATGATGGGTTCATCATGTTGATGTATTTCATTTGTTTTACATTGCTTTTATATATATTGCCTCCAAGCAGTACAGAAAATAGCTCAATTAGCTCCTTCTGAACCAATGAAAGAGTGAAATGCTACTCACAAGTTAATGCAATAAACAATCTAATAATATGACACAGACAGGGCCATGTGTATCACCAGTAAATGTCCATAATGTAAAATGTGACTACTAATTTTTGACCCTTTGAGGCCTTCTGAAATCAAATATTGAAGTCTGAAGTCTGACTTGAACTCTTAACCACAAAGAAAAAACAATTTTAGAAATATTCAGAATCATCTAAGTGTTAAATTATGTCTCTTCTTCATCATCATGTGCAAACTAAAATCACAAAGTTATTAACATTTAATGGATGTATGAAAAACAGCCTTTCCCAGGGTGAATAGCAGCTACACTCTGTGATCAGACAAAGACAAAATGACTCTGGTGACACACTGCATGTGTCGACGGCGAAATATGATCAGATATCTTGCAACACTGCAGAGTTTTTCTTAATGCAGAAAACATGCATCGAATTTCAGAGATTGATCTAATGATGCAAATGTAAGCAACAGTGTTGGTACGAGCTGCAGAGACTGTTGTCACTGTGGTCAAGATTCAGACGTGGACATGTGCAGTCTTAAAAAGCCAGCCAGTGTGCAGACAGGGAAATCAATACAGCATTTTGTTATCTATCTCTATCTTACAACTTAAAAGAGAAGGATTATATGTCATAGAGTGAGCTCAGGCGGACTTAGGCATAGATCTATCATTGTAGAGAGTCACAGGCCTTTTCCTGTGTAAATCATGTGTCACATGGGCTGCAGGTTCATTCTCCGGCCATGGAATACATTTAGGCCTTGGACACACTCTTCCATTTTTCACTTTTGATGGAGTGCTTCCCTGCAGTGCTGGACCTGTAAGTAGATTATTTTCTAGCATGACGCCTTCATTGTTCGTTTTGTTATTGCCGTGCGTATCAGATCAAGCGCAGGAAGAAAAACACTTTCATGTGCTCAAAAAAAGTGATTGATATATTTTAATTACTCCACTTCTCTTAGGAGTGTGACTGTCAAAGCTGCTGAGGTTTTAATGTGACAAACGCTCGACAGCGAAACAAGAGAGGCAAATGACACACCTGTGGCAAAGTTGTGAAGGTATGCTGAATTCCTCCCACCTGAGCAGTCAGTCGCGCACATGTCAGAGGCTTCATCGCAACCGCAGGACGGGAGACAGTGAATGATCCGGCTTCATCGTTTTCGGGACCCTCATCCTTGTGTTTATTTCCGAACCATCTCTCATGTGGAACGCAGTGCTGACCGAGCGAGGTGGATGAAGTGAAAAGTAGCCACAGAAAAATATGAACTGTCACGCCCTGTGATACATCCTCTCAGGCAGAGATGAAGGGCTCTGCAGGAGATGCTGCATGGGTTATAGTCCTTAAAACAAAAGGAAATCCTGTTATTAAAATGTAAGATCCAAGCGGTGATTGATTTCCCATTAATGGCTGCAATACAGCAAACCATAAAGACATAAAGAAATTGATCCCCAGCGTCAGTCTCACCTCCTTAACCCTCCTGCGGTTGGCATAAGAAGGCAATCTTGTGGTGTATCTACTGCGGTGGGAGCTTTATTCTACAGGTACTGTATATTCTAAGTTATGAGTACAAAGGCAGGCCAGCAGGTAGTCACTCATTCAAGACATCTATATTACATCTGTGAGATGGGGTCTTCAAGAGACAATCATTCCTACGATTCACTTTCAGCACACAAGAATCATCTTATGCCGTGAAAGTATGTGAGCGCTGAAATTGTCAGACAGCTCCCACTTCTAGCTTTCATCATCTCTTCCCAAAGCATTTCGATTTAATTTAAGTGTGCCGGGAAGTGCTTTCATTCTGTTTTAATGAAGTTTTAAAAGTTGGCTGATCTGTAATGCAAGCCGCTGCTGAGGTCCAACTTTCACTTACCTATCATCCGTTCTCATCCGAGTGATTGCCACAGAATACAATATGATGACCTGTCAACCATTATAGTGAGAGTGTGTGTGTGTGTGTGTGTGTATAAGTGTGTGTGTGTGTGTGTGTGTGTGTGTGTGTGTTAGGGGGGGATATTCCCGAGTTCACTCAGAAGTTAATCACCAGTGCAGAGAAATAAGTCTGTCCTGCAGTTTCTCTACTGTGATGAAACATCTATCTATCTATCTATATATCTATCTATCTATCTTGCTTTGTAGCTATCTTGCCACCTTCATGTATCTTGCTAATGATCCACTATATGCTACGTAGCCATGAAGGCCCCAAGCTACACTGCAATCTTTAGATCAATATTGTTGTATATCTATCTTACAATATCACAATAATGCGTCCTTGCTATCTATCTTGCTAAATATCTTGCTTCCTTCCTATCTGTTGATCTTGCTATCCATCTATAGTACTATCTATCTTGGTAATGATACATATTTCTGCATAGCTATAAATCTATCCTGCTATTTTGATTGAATGTTGTGATTTATCTTGCTAGATTGCTAACTCGCTACCTGTTCAGCTTGCTATCTATCTTGAGAATGATCCACATCCTTATCCAGCTTATTTTGCTATCTAACTATCTTGCTATCCATAAATCTGGCTATAAACTTGTCTCACTATCTTGTTGTCTAACAATCAATATATTTTGCTATCCATCCTACAAGCCAGCTACAAATCTATCTTGCGGTCAGTTTATCCTATCCTATCTACCTTGCAATCAAGCTACACTGCTATCTTGATTTCCATCTATTTTTCTTTCTAACTAGCAATGCTATCTATCGTTACAATCTAGCTTCCTATCTATCTTGCTATTCAGATGTTTTGCTATCTGGCTTGCAATCTATCTTGCAATCTAGCCATGAATCTATTTTGCTGTCTATCTTTTGGTAAATGTACTCCTGCTATCTATCTTGCTTTTAATCTATTTTGCTTTCTAACTATCTATCTTTACAATCTAGCTTTATATCTATCTTGCAGTCAATTTATCCTGCTATCTTTTTCGCATCAAGCCACATATCTATTTAGCAGCCTATTTTGTGGTGATTGGAATCCTGCTGTCTATCTTGCAAGATAGCAAGTTATCCATCTTGCTAGCCATCAATTTGGATTTCTAACCAGCAATGCTATCTATCTTTACAATCTAGCTCAGTATATATCTTGCAGTCATTTAATCATGCTATATAACTTGCTATCTAGCCTTATATCAATTTCGCTGCCTATCCTGCGGTGCATGGAATCCTGCTGTCTATCTTGCTATACATCTATTTTGCTGTGCAATCTAACTTGGTGTCTATCTTGAAGTCAATGTATCCTGCTATCTATTTAAGATCTATTAAGCTAACTATCTATCTTGCTTTTCATATTTTTTGCTATCTGGCTAGCATATTATCCTGCTATCTATCTTGCTTTGTAGCTATCTT
Organism: Notolabrus celidotus; assembly: GCF_009762535.1. Taxonomy (NCBI): domain Eukaryota; kingdom Metazoa; phylum Chordata; class Actinopteri; order Labriformes; family Labridae; genus Notolabrus; species Notolabrus celidotus. Next base: position 33,144,974 of record NC_048282.1, on the reverse strand, counting down.
GCCACTTTCATGTATCTTGCTACTGATCCACTATATGCTATGTAGCCATGAAGGCCCCAAGCTACACTGCAATCTTTAGATCAATATTGTTGTATATCTATCTTACAATATCACAATAATGCATCCTTGCTATCTATCTTGCTAAATATCTTGTTTCCTTCCTATCTGTTGATCTTGCTATCCATCTATAGTACTATCTATCTTGGTAGTGATACATATTTCTGCATAGCTATAAATCTATCCTGCTATTTTGATTGAATGTTGTGATTTATCTTGCTACCTGTTCATCTTGCTACCCATCAGTCTTTCTATCTATCTTGAGAATGATCCACATCCTTATCCAGCTTATTTTGCTATCTAACTATCTTGCTATAAACTTGTCTCACTATCTTGTTGTCTAGCAATCAATATATTTTGCTATCCAGCCCTAAGTTTATCCTGCTATCCATCCTGCAAGCCAGCTACAAATCTATCCTGCAAGCCAGCTACAAATCTATCCTGCGGTCAATTTATCTTTGTATCTACCTTGCAATCAAACTCCACTGCTATCTTGCTATCCATCTATTTTGCTTTCTAACCAGCTATGCTATCTATCGTTACAATCTAGCTTCCTATTATATTTATATATTGTATTTTTTTGCTATCTGGCTAGTATTTTATCCTGCTATCTGGCTAGTATTTTATCCTGCTATCGAATTTGCTGGCTATCTTTTGGTAAATGTAATCCTGCTGTCTATCTTGCAATCAAGCTACACCACTATCTTGCTATGCATCTATCTTGCTTTCTCACTAGCACTGCTATCTATCTTTACAATCTAGCTTAATGTCTATCTTTCAATAAACTGATCCTGCTATCTATTTCGCAATCAAGCTAACTATCTATCTCGCTTATCATTTTTTTGCTATCTGGCTAGCAATTCATCCTGCTATCTGTCTTGCAATCCAGCCATAAATCTATTTTGCTGTCTATCTTGCGGTGCATGGAAACCTGCTGCCTATCTTGCAAGCTGTCTATATATCTATATTGCTGTACATCTATTTTGCCATCTAACTAACAATGCTGTCTATCTTTACAATCTAGCTTAGTATATATCTTGCAGTCATTTAATCATGCTATATAACCTGCTATCTAGCCTATATCAATTTAGCTGCCTATCTTGCGGTCCATGGAATCCTGCTGTCTATCTTGCAATCAATCTACCCCACTATCTTGCTATGCATCTATTTCGCTTTCCAACTAGCATTGCTATATATCTTTACAATCTAGCTTAGTGTCTATCTTGCAGTAAATTTATCCTGCAATCTATTTCACAATCAAGCTAACTATCTATCTTGCTTTTCATATTTTTCTGGCTAGCATTTTATCCTGCTATCTGTCTTGCAATCTAGCCATAAATCTATTTTGCTATCTATCTTGCGGTCATTTTATCCAACTATCTACCTTGCGATCAAGCCATACTGCTATTTTGCTATGCATCTATTTTGCTTACTAACTAGCAATGCTATCTATATTTACAATCCAGCTTAATATCTCTCTTGCAGTAATTTAATCATGCTATCTATCTTGCATGATCTCTATCTTTTTGCAGTCTAGCTATATTGTTATCATGCTACCTATCTATTTACCTTGATAACTATCTTGCAATGAAAACTCCTTATCTTTCTAAATCTATTTTCACTCAAATTCCCTCGTTAGAGAAAGTTATTTATTTTCGATAAATAATGCATCAACTCCAACACAATCCACACCATCATGTGACTCAAAGGCCACCCTGAATATTGAGGATGTGTGCAGCACCCAATGAGGGAATTCAGCTCCTCAAGTCTCCCATTGCTGAAAGTGACCCAAGATTATGTGAAACAAAGCCACAGCAAATGCCGTCATCTACACAAAGACAATGAGATGTTACGTCCAATGTCACGGCATTATGTTGGAGAATTTAAACAAAGAATCTAACCACAGACAATATCTGCTTGGAAATGGAGAAGGGTCTTAGCTGCCACATCAAAACACAGAGAAAAAAGGGCCTAGCATTTGAAAGCCTAAAGGCTTAAACTAATACAAAAAGTCTAATCAGACTAGCAATCCCTGATGTTAATGAAGGTGTCACACATTGCACAAAGAAAGTTGTGCCTGGCAATCTTCCATTTTTCGGCTGCCTACACCAGTGACATTTCATCTCACATTCAAAGAGCGCTGAGGCCCCTTAATGAAATGCATAATTAACATATTCTAATTGTGCTGAGCACAGTGATGGTTTTGACAGAGCTCACTTTCCATGTCTAATTCAATGCTAATTTAATCTGTTCTTTTCCCGCCGACATGACCTTTCTTGATTGAGTTTCACCGCAAAGAATTTTTTGATGGATTGATTTATCAACCTCTCCGAATGCAACAAAAGTCCCAGTTTTAGACAGACGAGAGAGAGAGAGAGAGAAGCGACAGAGACGACAGCGACAGACAAAATCAGGTGACTGTGGAGGAAAAACAATTTGATATTTTAAAATTAAATGAAGCCAGGCGAGCTGTATGGAATTATGCACGATGATACATTGTGGTATTAAAACACTCGTGCACAAAAACAGAGCGTTTTTGAATCCTGCAGGTCTAATGGCATCATTTCTCAGTCACAAGCAGAACATTGCTTAAGCCATTCGGCTGGCGTACCTTTAACACGGGGATTAAGAGGAATCTTAAAGGCGTCTTTATGACAGAGAGAGCAAAAGATACCCGCGCTATTCATGGATCTTCTTAATCTGAGTATTTACCAAAGGTTGATGCTGAGTAGGCAGCTAAGAGTATCTCGGCCCACTCAGCTGTTGAAATTCCCATTCTTTGATAATGGCAAAGAGAGAATTATGCTGAACAGAGGAGAGGATGCATCCTATAGGAGACTTTGTTTAGCTTTGAGCTTTGGGTCATAAATTGTAAGCAATAATTTACTTTCTGAATACACACGCCTTTCTCTTGCAGTCCTTCAAGATGTCAGATAATCCATTTTTTTTTTTTTTTTTGGCGTTATTCTAAATGGAAATGACAGAAACTCCCTCCAATGTGTGATATCCTGTCCCAGTGTGAGGCGAAAGCTAGGTGGTGAAATTAAGGGAGAAAGCTGCGGATGAGGAGGAATGTGGAGCTGTCAGTCAGTCAGTCAGTGGGAAGGGGGATTATGCAGAGCTCAGAGCGGTAATTGAACACCGTCGGGCCCGCCCTCATTTACATCTCTCCCTTCTGCCGGCTTTGATTGGCAGCTGTACATGAAATGCCACATCAGTTGAAAGTATGTTGTGAGCTGGCACTAACAATCCTGTGGCTCCGGGGAGACCTGCCATATTGTAATTTGGTTATCAGGCATGAAGGAAATAATTCTAAGTGCCAGGAAATGTGAGGCAGAATAAATGCTTCATTGCTGCGAGTTGCCCAGGGTGACAGTTCTTATTTAATGTACAAGAGCGTCCCGTTGCCTGTAGATTTGGGGGAGCAGAGGAGGGTGAGGGAGGCAAGAACTGGGAGGTGGAGGATTTCTACAAAGAGGATGGAAACCTGCAGATAAATAAAACACAGATAATCAATAAGATAATCTTTTTGGGGGTGAAGTTTGTGATCAAAACAACAAATCCATGATGGGACTTATGTGATTTCAAAACCCTATTTTTAGGCTCATCCGCAGAAAATCCAAACAAAAAGCATAAGCGGAGAAGTAATGCGGATTTGTGCGTGCCGTTGCATCATTTGGTTGACATGTAGTGAAAATGGGTCCTGAACGCAGCCACTTCTCTTAAGTGGCTCAGGCCTTATTTGTTTTGATGCACTGTTTTTGCATGGGGAGTCTTCTCTCTGGAGATGGAGCTGTCACATTGTAAAAAGAAGCCCCTGATGCTGGCAGCAGCCCCCGGGCAAAATGAAAACAAGTAAGTGGCATAGATAAATCATGCCAGCCAACGTCTTGTTGATGAATCAGATAAGACCAGAGCATCTCAGGAACACTGGGCTTAATGGAGGTCCCAGTGGCAGCTGTGGGTGGGTTTATAATGACTGTGGAGAGTTTCTTTTGTTTACTCGCAATTATAACACACAGCTAGGGTGAGATAGATAGATAGATAGATAGATAGATAGATAGATAGATAGATAGATAGATAGATAGATAGATAGATAGATAGATAGATAAATAGATAGATAGATAGATAGATAGATAGATAGATAGATAGATAGATAGAGAGAAACAGACACATACAGTAGATAGATACATAGATAGATTATATTTTAATCTATAGATTAATCAATAGATATTCTAATATTTTCTATTCTATTCCAAAATGTTCTGTTTGATCAATTATATTCCAATATTTCTTGTTTTTTAATTTTTTTCTATTCCCATATTTTTAGTTTTATTCTATTCTATTTTTAATATTCTATTCTTATATTTTCTGTTTTGTTCTATTGTATTCTATTCCAATATTTTTATTTTATTCTATTTTTTCTATATTAATATTTTGTATTCTGTTTGATTCTGATCAACTGTAATTTTTTATTCTATTTAAATATTTTATAATTTATTTTGTCCATTCATATTTTTTTTGTCTTTTCTATTTTATCCCATTATAATATTTTCTGTTATATTCTAATATTTTCTGTTCTGTTTGATTGTATTCTATTCAATTTTTTTCATCTATTTTATTCTAATGTTTTCTATTTTAAAATTTTCTGTTCTGTTCTATTGCGTTATGTTCCATTATTTTTTGTTCTATTTAATTCTAATGTTTTTTATTATTTATCAAAAAAATATTTTCTTTTCTATCCTGTTCAATTCTATTCCAATATGTTTTATTCTAACATTTTATATTCTTTTCTATTTCATTTTTCTATTCTATTCTATGTTGTACTATTGTACTATAATTAAATTCACAAGTCCCATTTTTAATGTTAAAATGTTGAATTTTAGTCTGACACTTTTAAAGTAAAGATGGAGACAGGAGGGAACAACGGTAACAAGTGCCAAAAACAGCTTCATGTCAGTTAGACACAGGTGCTGACAGAGTGTATGAAGAGGCAATACACAGGATGCTTTTTATATCATAACCATCATCATAATCAATATCACTGGTATCACAGACGACACAGACTATGTCACCCATAACATCATCATCATGAATACTTAAAACAACATCAGCAGCCACTTCTATATTATCATCACACTGTCACTAACATGAAGCATGAACAGAGACACAGCTGTTAGTTTAGAGACCTGATATTAAGTGAAGGGTTCAAATACAAATCCTGTTTGGTTGTTTGGTTACTGTTGGTGCATGGATATAATATGATGTTATTTAATTGATTATGTGAATGGCTAAGTTTATATCACAATGTGTGATCAAAGAAAATGAAGCACTTTGACAACAGTAGTAAATTACAGAGTTCAAATTCATGCTATTTTAGATGGATGGATGGAAAGACTGAGGGATGGATGGGCGGATGACGTACTGTTTTGACACCATTAAAAAAAGTGGTCCTACATGTTGTCACTGGGCTAATTATGCAACAAACTGATGGGGTTAAGAGAAAGCGGCCTCTGCCACCATCTCTCATGTGAGCAGACTGACTGAGAGACGTGATGGCTGACATTCCCTGGCAGCATGGGGATCATTTGTCCGCAGGAACGGGGGCAGCTCAGCTCCAAATGCCATGGTGTGGGGTGCCCAGACAATGGGCTCAATGCTGGGCTATTATCCCCTGTGTCAGCAGGGATTGGCCTCCCATTTGAAGAGGTCCACTCGTCTGCATCCATGCCACTTTGAGGAGCATCATTAGGTGGGCCTGTCAATTTCCAAACCTAGTGTTATCTGGATGCTATAAATACTGTGCATCATTTCTACTTGTATTTGCCTACATACTGTGCCATCCATCCAGCTGTCTGCTGCTGAGGAGATGGTCTTCTCTTCACCAAACAAGCTGCATTTGTTTGAATCAAAATAGACAAAAAAGCTGTGCAAACCTTAAAAAAAAGCACACTTTATGATATATCCTTTATTAATAATTCAGCACATTACACATCAGCATGCATCCTTCTGTATGGACATATTTGCTGCTCCATCTGACCTCCTCTCACTCCCTTAATTTTAGCCCGGCACACATAGATTGACAGTTGACAGGTGCCTCATTGTAAAGCTGATATCCTTCAGTTTAAATAACACATACGTTGATCACCTGCCAAACCCTGGACAGGATTTAAGCAGGTAAATACTCCTGAATGTATAGAGAACTTCATGTCACACCAGATTTCACTGTACCTGATCAAACGGGCCTGTGAGGGGCCACGACAGGCTTAGACCATCATTAGTCCATAGTGAGGTTGCAGACTATACTAGTAGCTATCTCAGCTCAGGGCCAAATTGGCTGGATGTCAGTCTGTCTGTGTCTTGTGAGCTGTTAAGAAGCCTAATGATGTCTGGTCTTGGCTGCTCCATTGTTTGGGTGTTGATGTTCCTCTGCAGGTGATGTAGGCAGCTGTAGGGACCTGAACTGTAATACAGCACAGGGTGTGAGTATCAGTGATGAGATATTTATGTTAAATGTATGTTGGAGGACTGAGGTGTACTGTATAGATTCCCCTCTGTGTTTAAAACCATTTGAAATCCACATCCACCATATTTAGAGCGGCCATTTTTCTTTGACCTTATCTTCAGGACAGGAACCACAGACACTGTTACAATGTTGTACGACTGTTTTATCATATCTGTGTGGAATTTGACTTTTATTGATATTTAAGTGCTCCACTTTTAACAAAGACTGAAAGATAAGTCGATACTGAACATTTGGATCAACATTGGGCCATATTTCAAGGAAAATCAACACATTTCACAACGTGTTAGCTACTCTGAGACAAAAGCTGATGTTTGCATTCAATGTCTTTCCTACTGCATTGTATAGCGTTGCTTGATTTTAGTTAATACTATATCAATTCGTAAGTGGATGAGTGCAAAACAAAACCTGATGTCTGACCATTGTGAATATGTTATCAATTATAAGGCTTTCACTAGCAAGGACCACGCCACACAAGGATATAAGTTGAACATTTAATGAATTAGTTGTGCGTGGTGTGCCCAGCAGAAGGAGACTCAGGATGGGGGTTCCGTGTCAGCGTTATCCTGCCGGAGCTGATCTTGACCCAGGTTGTACCTGGAAGTAGACAGGGCATAGAAGGAGCGAGCACGAGTTGAGTAGGAGAGGACAAGGAAATAGGTTAAGTGCAGTAGAGTAAGGTGATGAGGGAGGGTGGGTTGAAGAATCACGGACAAGCAGTTGGAGTAGGCTGGCGACGTTTAAGAAGGCTTGTCAGGTGATTGAGGGTGTGGTTTAGGCGTGGTCCTGCTCCCTAATCTAAGTTGACACCTTAACTTCAATTAATTTTGAATTCTCACTTATCTATTGTCTATTCAAATGTTCATTTTGGGAGGCAGTGAAATAAAAATGACTGTTAGATCTGAAATTAGAGCTCCCAAAGTCCCATGAGGTGATTGTTTTTCTGTCAAGTTATTATTTTGTACATTTATACAGAGACCCTTAAGTCCTGCAAGGGTGACAACTTTTTTGGGGCTTTATAGGCTCTTTATAACAATATAAATGGCTGCTGCATTAGTATTGTCAAGAATCTTCTAACTGATTCAATAAACTACAGGAGCATTGATTAAACACACAAAATAATAATAATAATAGTCGTCATAAAAAATGAATGAATAAATAAGTAAAGGAGGTAGAGGAACGGTGAGGGCTTTACTGAAAACATAAACAGTTAGTTTTGAGATGGGAAAACAAATAATTCTTAAATAAGGGAAAAGAAGATAAAGAACGAATATTTAAAGGTAAATTATTCCAGTCGGAAGGAGCCTGAAACATAAAAGCTTTTTTACCAAATTCCTTGGCTTCCTTGGCTTACACATTGCTACAGTCAAGTGGTTATATACTAGTTAAACCAGACACAGTCTACATCTGTACATGTTTACATCTGGGTAGTAGAGCATTATCTCATCATAGAGTAGCCATTAACCAAAGCTACATCCCTGGCTAGTAGCAGATGGTTGCGCTATAGCTTAGACAAAACCACATTTTGGACCTACAATAATAAAAATATGAATAACTTAATTCTAGTGCCGACTAGCGACAGTGAAGACATTTAGACGACTAAACACGAATTCCTCGTTGAGTGTGGACAGAAGTTGCCTTTTTTGGGCTGCTGATGCTGAGCTTTAGGTTTTCGTTGATCAAGTGTGTGATCATATTGGAAGAGGAGGTTAGCTCCATAATAACTAACACTAACCCTACCAAGCTGTAATTTAGAATATATAAGGCTAGGTTAGGATCTCAGCTAATGTTGCAGGTGTAACTCTCCATTCAGAGACCAAGTGAATGTATATTCTTCAAATCACAGGTCTTCTTCTTCTTCTCTACTTCTGACTGAGGCAACTCCAGCATAGTTTTTAAGGCTGCACAATGCTGATTGCCCCACGCGCCATAGCTGTGAGAGCCAAGGAGCTGTCAATCAAAAGTAGACACGCCCTCAGGTTCTTAACAAATAGGCTAAATACCTGTTTTTTAAACGACACTGCTTTGCACCGTTTCAAATGTTACTTCCTCTCAGATTTGTTAATGCCTATGAGAATCTGAACTTTGATATCATATCTGTATTTTTACTCTTTCAAGCCAAATTTCCAGAGGCTTTAAATTTTCCGTTTTAGAGAAATGAGCCGGAGCAGGAGGGAGGAGGTGAAAGAGGATTAGATTTTTTTTTTTTGTAATGTTTTGTTTGCACAGATTTATATATGGTGCCGTTTCCTGACACATCTCTTACTCACGCTGTTGGCTTGTCTCTTAAACCTGCCTTTGGCATTGCCAGACTAAGTTATGAGGATTGCCTGTGAAGACGTGATATCTTGGAAGCACTCAGACTGCCCCCAGAGAATTGGCCTGTAAACCATCATTAGCGAGCGGAGAAGTGTAAGTCTTTAAAATGTTAGATCCAGCTGACGTGCCATATAACCCCTTTTATTCCCCGTGACAAACCAAACCATCTAAAATCATGTATAATTATGGCGAGGCAAATCCAATTTACCCCGTTTGAATGTAAGGTTTTCTAAATAAATGAAATTATAGATAGTGCAACATAAAGAGACTGCAATGTTTCACAAAGACTCTCTCCTATTCAGAGCAAATAAAATACATTTATGAGATAACCTGGTTTGTTTGCATGATTTTAGATGTAATGGATTCACTCACAGCAAATATTATGATTTTAAGCTGTCTTTTCTGCTCTCATGGATCTAAAAAATGTCCTCACTTTTGATGCATTCATGGCAAGGAAGGAGTTTCATATTTAGCCTTGACATTTTGACAATCAGGGACAGGGAGAAAAGGCAACCTTCACAACTTTTCAAGCGCACATAAAACTTAGATCAGGTGCATTTTTTTTAAAGGTGCGAAGGGAAGGGAAGTCACCACACTCAGCCGAATCAACATTTCAAAGTCTTCATGGAGCCCTTGACTTTTGTGGCAGATCAGAGAGAAGTGGATTGGCAAGACTCATTTACATTGTTCAGAAACTGTTGGCTGGTCTCACTTGAAAAGGAGGATACCCTTTAGACGGCTTTAATATAACCCTTCGGAAAGCCTTAAAATGAAAGGCTAGGGACATTGAAGCACAACATGCATAAAACACCACAGATAGATGTTTATGTTCTTAATTCATCCTCATATTTATGTTGGTTAAAAATGTTGGAGGGCTTTAAATGAAAGAGGAGAAAAAAAAAGAAGTTTGAGTGACTCCTCGAGCGAGCCAGATCTGCGGACCTGTCAGTTGATTAGTCCTCTTGATTACCATTTATAAGAGGCCCCAGCGCTCTATTATTTGCATTCCTATTTAGCCATGATTTTGCAGAGGGCACACCGTGATTAAACTTGTCAAGAGGCCTGATTGACAGGGTCAAATCTTCACACTCCAGCCCCCTGAAACGAGAAGGGAAAAAAAAAACGAGAAAGTAAAATAGACACTGGATGTGTCAGCTCCTCTTCCCTTTCCTTTTCCTCTCCCACTATAAAACTCCCCCCTCCCTCTCTCTCTCTCTCTCTCTCTCTCTTCATCACCCCTCCTCCTCCTCCCCTCCTTCCCCCCCCTCTTACAATCTCAGTCAGGAATGTTTTAATTTTAGGGATAGATTCTGCCTGTCAAGCGCGGCTGGACGGCCTGTACTTCAGACGATGAGATGTGATGGGTGTAAAACAATAAAAAAAGAGAAGGAGATGAGAGGGAACAAAGAGGAAAAGAGCTCACTTTATTGGACAGATTTAATTACACTGAATAGAGATTAAGGCAGGCAATCCACTGAGGTGTGAAATTAACCCTTGATTACTGATGAAGCTCTGAACAGAAGCTGAAAACAACAGTTAAAAAAGATTGACCACTTGGAAGTGGTAATTATTTCACATATCACTCTTTTTTTTTTTCAGTCTGGAGAGGTAATGTTAGCGTGCATAAATGAAGCAGGATAGGTAACTACATTATTAAGCAGGCTGAAAACGCTAACAGAGGAAGACCTGACATGATGTGAAATCTAGCAGCTTGCTTGCATCAGAGATTTCTAACCTTTCAGTTAGACCGGGCTGTTTCCCCGGAGGGAGACGAGGGCCACGAAGAAGACGGAGAAAACAATTAAAAATGCAGAAATTAGTTGATGCAATCTGCTCACTGTAAATGATGTTGTGGAGTCATGAAATCTCACTGTATGGATTGTTTACAGAAAGTACAGAATCACAGAAATGCAGTCACTGAAGAGAAAGTAATGTGTGTGTTTTTATTGTTTTATTTATCTGGTGTCTTGTCGTACGTGCAGCTCACACAGTCATCATGGGAAATCCACCTTGTGGCTTTTTATCATTGTGGGACTTGAACGTATGGATTGTTGGGTGTTAATCCACTAAAAAAATATTATTTGTTTGCACAGGTTTACATAAAAGTAGAGCTTTAAGATACAGTTGGACTTTTTAGATAAATTACTGTTTTGCATTTCTTACAAATTCCCTCATATTTGGATTTTAAAGCCTTGTGGAAATGGGATCTAGTCAGATGCAAGATTTAATGAATTATATAATTTCTTCTTTTGATGATTAGAGACATCTTCTCAAGGCTTTTGCTTTTAAATGCATTTCTCACAGCTATAACCAAAAGTCCCCAAATTTCTTTTTCCATATTTCTTTTTCCAAGTTAAACTTTTAGGCTTTTATTTTGAAAGGATAGGACAGTGGCTAAAGCAGGAAATTGGCACAGAGAGTGGGAAGCATGTGGGTAAGGGGTGGCAGGTTAGAAGCAAACCTGGGCCGCCCACCTGGACTACAAGCTCTGTATGGAGCCTGTGACATAACCACCCCTCCTCTAAGAATTTAAGGGATTAAAAGAAGAATAAAGGAGACTTAAAGCTCCTGTTAGAGACTTTCTGTTGTGTTGATTTTGGCGCCCCCTAGAGACAAAGTGATCCATGTGTAAATCATGTTTTCTGCCAACAAACCTCATCTTGTTTTCTTTTATCAGTGAATAGTGTCAATGTGAATATTTGCTGTGAAAAAAGTAAAAATGGCCATCTCTATAATTGTCTGGTCTGACGCCTACCCCCTCACAGCAGTTTCAGGTATTAAAAATCACCATATATAAATATCAAATCTTGTCCTTGGTGGTTTTGTTGGCTTTTGTGGTTCATAAAGAGGCATCAATGTTAATTTAATTGTGTTTCATAACCAGGCAAAAATTCCTCACAGGAGCTTTAAGTCAGAATTCTGACTTTCTTTTGGTTCTAACCCAAACTAAAACTTCCACTGACACTTTTTTCTTCTTCTTCTTCTTCTTCTTCTTCTTCTTCTTCTTCTTCTTCTTCTTCTGATGAGTCCTCCCCTTCACACCTTTCTTATGAAATCAATGTGTAAGTACTTTTCTAGAAAATTAAAGTACCAACAAAAGAAAATGTGCTCCATTTAAATGCTTCCAAAGCTACAAGCAGCATGTTACACAGTCTGAATAATTGATTTCAACTTTTAGCCTGCCTGTGACAAGGCAAAGAACCAATCTCTCTCTCTCTTCATCTCTCTCTATCCCTCTCTCCAACACAGTCTCAGCAGATGTGTGTCTAACATGAGTCTGGTCCTGCTGGAGGTTTCTGCCTGTTAAAGGAAGTTTGTCCTTGCCACTGTAACTTGCTAAATGCTGCAAAGTGCTCTGCTCATGGTGGATTAAGATGAGATCAGACTGAGTCCTGTCTGTAAGATGGGACTGGATCTTATCCTGTCTTGATGTTGGGTCTTTGTTAATAATAGAACATAGAGTACGGTCTAGACATGCTCTGTTTGGAAAGAGTTTTGAGATAATGTTTGTTGTGATTTGGTGCTAGATAAAGATTGATTGGATCATAGTGAGGGATTTTGGGTTGGCACCTGGGCTGACCTCCTCTCTGGCCGCGCCTAGCACAAGATATATCCAGTTGTCCACAGGGGGCGCCAAAATCAACTCTAACTAATACTTCCTTTCCCCAACTTTAACAAAACAAGGTTTAACCAATTCAAAGCAAACTCTCTGGTTGAAAGTGAACACCTTTTACTATCCCTAAAACTCAAAACAAAAGTAAAAAGTCTGAAAGCATCGTCAGCTGAAGTGGGATGAGTTAATCACGGTGATAGTTTTACCATCCAGGAGGGAAATGGGACATCCTGATGTTCCCGGCTCACAGACAGCCAAATGCAGCCGAGGCTAGCTGTTTGTATAATTAGCAGTAATTAATGAACAGAAAGCGTAGTCTCGTTTGTATTTTAAATGATCTTAAATGAACCCATTAGCACTTGTCATAGTCCTTTACACCAAACAGCGTGAGTTCAATTAGATTTTCGTCATATTTAAGTGGTTTTTCAGGATGCCACTTTTGAATTCTTCCACTTATGCTCCTTTTTTTTTTTCTCCAAATGATCCCTAAGATGGCTCCGACAAAGCTTCCCTCATGTTGTGAGGTTTCAGGCCCCGTGCACTGACATCACAAATAATCCTGAATATCTTTATTTTGTGAGTGCACTCTCCTATAAAAAGTGTTTAGTGAAGTGTATTACAGGCTAACCCTCCGCTGCCTACCTCTTATCCCTAACTGTGCGTGCATGACAGCATGCATACAATAAAATATGTCCCCTGTCTTGTACATTTCATTCCCCGGTGCTGAACGGACAAGGGAGGAGGACAGAGAGGAGAAATAAAGTGCCATAATGAATCTAAAAGGCATAATTCACTCTGATCAAACGCACTCGGGGATGAGTCATGCTCCGGTGAACCCTTCTGACCACTGATGGCTCCAACAGCAGAGAGGAGGATGAGGCCGGATTGACGAGCACACATAAATTCTAATTATTCCCGATGTATGCGATCCTGCAAATGGTCGTCCTCACAGTGGTGGCCCTAAGATGAGTTTTCTCCAACAAAACCCCCCTCCCTCCCTCTCTCTCTCTCTCTCTCTCTTCTTTAAAAATGTCCCCTCAGACTTTTTTATGGCTGTAAACGAGGGACAGAAGAAGAAATGAAAGCAGCGGGTCATGGAGTTGGTGGAGGGAGGAGAACAACACACCAGCTCCAGCAGTGGGAAAAGAAAAGGTACGATGATCAATTAATCCAGGCAGTAATTGGATGAGTGTGTATGTAAAGCGGTAATGCTGTAATGAAAGTCATCCATTGTGCACGTTCTCTCCCTGGCCGGTGAACCATCCCCCTCATCATCCTCTGGATCTCAGGTGCTTAGCCATGCAAATCTGTCTGACAGCCCAGTACATCTCTGTCTGCCTAATTGGACAGTATAGAGTTGTTTATGGATATCGCAGACATTTAGGACTCAGTTGGGGGCTGCTCAAAAATCATTAGCAAACGGCCCCTGTTACCGGACTGTCAGCTCCACTTCCCCGACGTCAAAGCGGAGCGATAAAAAAATGTTTATCTCTGTCAACAACAGCTAGAGGCTCCTCTTAAATGGAGCAGGATACTTGCTGAACATTCAAACATGTTATGAAATGAGAGTTTGAGGATTCAAGCAGCTTGTTATATCAGGCTCGACGTTAGTTTTTGATGTGTAAGCGAGGTGGTGTTTTTGTTAATTAGAATGGAGCTCCAGCTGCAGAATTTGCAGCGGAGGATATTTGCACATATCTGAGATGAAAGATGGGAAAAATAATCAGGAGGCTATCCTCTAAATGTTGTCTTTGCTCCTGTTTATGTTGTTTCTTTGCAGGCCTGGTGACTTGAAGCTACGGATATTCTATTTTACCAATGCAGCAAATGTTAACACGCATGACCTCAGAGAAAATCTTAAAAAAGAGGCACTTTTCAAATATGACAGATTTAGCTTCTTTCAGGTCATTGTTTTGGTTTTCTGGTCTCTTATACTGGTCATACACTCAACAAATGAAGGCTGATTCTGACCCCATTTTTGAGTTTCATGACAAGCTGAATTTTCCTTTATTTTCTGTGCAGTGTACATCAGGGCATACGAGCCGCTCAAGGCCCAATCAGCTGCTCCCGACTGGTCAGATTAACTTCTTGCATGTCCTAAATTTTGGTTGGCCGACTGCAACTTCTTGCGTAGTGAAAGCACATTTTATTAGAAGTGTAACTATGCATGATCATTTTTAAAGCCATATTCTCTGACCTCCATGTTTGGGACTTTTTGAAGGATCTTTATCGACTATTAGCTAAACTCAATCCTGATTCAACACGTGCAGTGTTCGCACCCTTCTGTTGTACACTGTAGACATTTCTAAACACTTTCAATCCCAGCTCAAGGAACAAATTAGCAGCAAAAGGAACAGATATCTTCCAAAGGTCGTGGTGGAGACCAAAAACAGAGCTTAAAGGTGAGTTAACTCTAGGCTTTGTCTTCAGGTGGTAACAAACTTGACTCCAGATGAATGTACACTGTAGACATTTTTAAACACTTTCCAACCCAGCTAAAGGAACAGATATCTTCCAAAAGTCGTGGTGGAGACCAAAAACAGAGCTTGAAGGAGAGTTATCTCTGGGCTTTGTCTTCAGGCAGTAACAAACATGACTCCAGATGAATGTACACTGTAGACATTTTTAAACACTTTCCAACCTAGCTCAGTGAAAAAATTAGCAGCTAAAGGAACAGATATCTTCCAAAGGTTGTGGTGGAGACCAAAAACAGAGCTTAAAGGAGAGTTAACTCTGGGATTTGTCTTCAGGCAGACAAAAACATGACTCCAGATGAATGTAGACTGTAGACATTTTTAAACACTTTCCAACCCAGCTAAAGAAACAGATATCTTCCAAAAGTCGTGGTGGAGACCAAAAACAGAGCTTGAAGGAGAGTTATCTCTGGGCTTTGTCTTCAGGCAGTAACAAACAAGACTCCAGATGAATATACAATCAGACATTTTTAAACAATTTCCAACCCAGATCAGTGACAAATTAGCAGCTAAAGGAACAGATATCTTCCAAAGGTCGTGGTGGAGACCAAAGACAGAGCTTAAAAGAGAGTAAACTCTGGGCTTTGTCTTCAGGAAGACAAAAACATGACTCCAGATGAATGTACACTGTGGACATTTTTAAACACTTTCCAACCCTGCTAAAGGAACAGATATCTTCCAAAAGTCGTGGTGGAGACCAAAAACAGAGCTTGAAGGAGAGTTATCTCTGGGCTTTGTCTTCAGGCAGTAACAAACATGACTCCAGATGAATGTACAATCAGACATTTTGAAACAATTTCCAACCCAGATCAGTGACAAGTTAGCAGCTAAAGGAACAGATATATTCCAAAGGTCATGGTGGAGACCAAAAACAGAGCTTAAAGATGAGTTAACTCTGGGATTTGTCTTCAGGTAGGTACAAACATGACTCCAGATGAATGTAAACCGAGACATTTTTAAACACTTTCCAACCCAGCTCAGTGAAAAAGTTAGCAGCTAAAGGAACATATATCTTCCAAAGGTCGTGGTGGAGAACAAAAACAGAGCTTAAAGGAGAGTTAACTCTGGGATTTGTCTTCAGGCAGACAAAAACATGACTCCAGATGAATGTAGACTGTAGACATTTTTAAACACTTTCCATCCCAGCTCAAGGAAAAAATTAGCAGCTTAAGGAACAGATATCTTTCAAAGGTTGTGGTGGAGACCAAAAACGGAGCTTAAAGTTAACTCTGGGCTTATACTTCAGGCACAAACAAACATGACTCCAGATGAATGTACACTGTGGACATTTTTAAACACTTTCCATCCCAGCTCAAGGAAAAAATTAGCAGCTTAAGGAACAGATATCTTTCAAAGGTTGTGGTGGAGACCAAAAACGGAGCTTAAAGTTAACTCTGGGCTTATACTTCAGGCACTAACAAACATGACTCCAGATGAATGTACACTGTAGAAAGTTTTAAACACTTTCCAACAAGGAAAAAATTAGCAGCTAAAGGAACAGATATCTTCCAAAGGTCGTGGTGGAGACCAAAAACAGAGCTTAAAGGTGAATTAACACTGGGCTTTTTCTCTCCAGCCAGACACAGAAATGACTCCAGATGAATGTACACCGTGGACATTTTTAAACACTTTCCATCCGAGCTCAAGGAAAAAGTTAGCAGCAAAAGGAACACATAACTTCCAAAGGTTGTGGTGGAGACCAAAAACAGAGCTTAAAAGCGAGTTAACTCTGGGATTTTTCTTCAGGCAGTAACAAACATGACTCCAGATGAATGTACACTGTGGACATTTTTAAACACCTTCCAACCCAGCTCAAGGAACAATAAAGCAGCTAAAGGAACAGATATCTTCCAAAAGTCATGGTGGAGACCAAAAACAGAGCTTAAAGTAGAGTTAACTCTGGGATTTGTCTTCAGGCAGACAAAAACATGCCTCCAGATAATAATAATAATAACAATGATACATTTTAATTATATAGTGCTTTTCAAAAACTCAAAGACACTTTACAATTATTAAAATCAATACAATCAAGGAACACAATTTAAACAAAACAAAAACAACAGCACAATCACAAATTAAAAGCTTACTTAAAAAGGTGAGTTTTTAATAGAGATTTGAATGTTGAAGGGTCAGGGCAGTTTAGGATATGAGTGGGGAGAAAGTTCCAGAGGGTGGGGGCGGCTATGGAGAAGGCTCTGTCCCCCCAGGTTCGGTGCTTGGTTCTGTGAGGTGGAGACAGGAGGTTGGCATGTGAGGAACCCAGGTTGCAGGAAGGAGTGTGATGGTGGAGGAGATGAATGTTAATACTGCTCCATGTCTTCTCTGAAACTTCTACCTAACAAGTTCACCAGATCAACTTCACATGCTTGTTTCAATAGTCCCAAAGTGGCAGAAAATAAACAAATGCACGTTTAAAGAACTCTAGCTGTATTTTGTGTTCTGCTCTGCACATGCTCAGTATGTTGCATGCGTGTTCATCCCCAGAGAGGCCTCTCTGATGTAGCTCTTCCTGAGGTTTCTCACTGTCACCTTTGGGCTTCATATACCCCTCTTCAGAAACCAACCTCTGACGTCACTCAGACTACATCCATGTTTTATACAGTCTATGAACTCAAGGTATTCTTCCATTAGAGTGTCTTTGCATTTTGAATAAACCTCATAGCCCCAGTTTTTACCACAGGTCTATCGTCAAATGCTGCAAGGTTTCAACCCCAATGACATCATTGGGGTTGATGTTTTTCAGACTTCAGCCACTACCCTAAGAGGCTTAAAGGAGGTTGTGTAGTTGTGTTTATATGCTCTGTAATAATCTCTTTAAGAAGTTTGTATATTCAGTAAACAGTGTATGTCATTCATCAAGCAAAACTCTCATCAAATATATCATCACTCCAGCTTTTAATGTGTAAAAATGACTTACATTTTGGGGTTTTCTATGATTGCAGATTCAATATCTCTGAGTTTCTGAATGTTTTTCCTACATAACAAGCAAATTTAATATTTCCCGTTGCAGGTTTGATCAGGATTTGTACTATTTGTGACATAATAGGCTGTTAAGTAAATCAATTGTTAAAAAAAAATAATTGACACATTAATAAAACATGATAATCATTTGTTCCAGCTCTAATTGGTTGTGCATAATTTCCCACTTCATCAAAGAACAAAGGGAAATCACATCCTCTAAGTTGTTCAAAGGAGTTGAGTAAAACAAAAATTCAGATCAAATTTATAATCACTCCCATTTGTTTCAGCTCTCCAAACCTTTCCAGCTTCATTTGAATCCCTCACCAAAATATAAAAGGAGTCCTCTTCCACATCGGTCTGCACCGTGGCCCTCCCTGAGCTCCCGGCGGCTCCAAACACATGCTGCAGGTTTGGGCTCATGAATGTTCAAAATGAAGGCACTCTGATTTGCATGGCTGAACATGTTGAGGCAGGGGAGCAGGTCAGAGGGACTCCAGACACGAGCTTTTAGAGGGATGAGACCGTGCCAGGCTGCAGAGAGGTGATCCGCTCATTGCACTGATGTGACCTCACACACGGCGGGAACAAAAAGAGGAGCTGGAGGGGTCTGTGGAGATCAGGCCACTAACAGAGTCGCTGTGTTGCACTGAAATTACAATCATATACAACTAATGTGCAACACCAAATTATGTTTTATATTAACATTAGGAGAAATGTAGTCCAGTAACATACCTGGCAAAAACAAAGGAATGCTGGGAACTCACTATCCACTTGAAAGGACATCAATTAAATATCTTATGGCTTTGTTTTATTGCTAATATCAGTCATATATCAACAATTAATATTGGCATTGCTACATGAAGTCTTTCTCACATGTTATTTTGATCTGTTTGCCTCCATCTTTTTCTCGCTCCCTCTATCCCTATCTTTCTTGGCCCAGCTATTCAAGACAGACGGCTGTGCACCAACGACTCTGATTCTGCTCGGGTTTTCTGCCTTTAAAAACTACTTTGCTTGCTACTGTAACCAAATGCTCAATCATTACTTTTTTAAAACTCTTTGAACAAAATTTCAAAGGATACAGTTTGTACATTAGATGATGGGTTCCCAAAATATAGGTGCCAAAGACTTGCGACCCCCACTGTCCCTCAAAGTGATTTAATGTGGCTTCATTTAGCTGGTCTGCAGAAAATTAACTTACCTATATGAGCATGTGTCTGTGTTTCCTGTGCTGTTATGAATTAACCTGCTGCTACTGATGCTTTTGATAATTAACTCTTCACTAACTCTAAACTTAGGAGTCATCTGGCAACAAAGAAAGGCAAAGAAAAACCTTGTCTGTGAACACATTCTCTAAAAGTAGTATGGGAGGTAGAACCTTCAGTTACCAGGCCCCTCTCCTTTGGAATCATCTACCAGTCAGGGTCCGGGAGGCAGACACCCTCTCCACTTTTAAGAGTAGGCTTAAAACTTTCCTTTTTGACAAAGCTTATAGTAAAGCTGGATCAGGCTTGGACCAGCTTTTGACATGCTGCTATAGGCCTAGACTACCAGGGGAACTGGCGCACTGACACACTGGGATCCTAGCTCACCCCCTTCCCCCCCAACCCCCGCATCACTTACTTTAACTCTGCCTGTCCCATTAAAGTTACTAACCATAGACCTTTCTGGAGTCCCTGAACTCCATTGTCTCGTAGATTCCTCTGAGCTGCCGTAGACGTCCTCCTGCTGCGGACGATCTGAACTCCAGCTGATCCGGACGTGCTGGACTCCAGCGGCAACAGCTTCTACAACTCGTCTCATCAATATCACTTCTCTCTCTTACTCCCCTCTTTCTGTCTTTCCAGACCCAACTCGGTCGAGGCATGATGGCTGTCTAACATGAGTCTGGTTCTGCTGGAGGTTTCTGCCTGTTAAAAGGAAGTTTTTCCTCTCCACTGTAACTAGCTAAATACTGCGATGTGCAATGCTCATGATGGATTAAGGTGGGGTCAGACTGAGTCTTACCCTGTCTTGAAGTTGGGTCTCTGTTCATAATTTGACATAGAGTGGTCTAGACCTCCTATGTTTGTAAAAGCGTCCTGAGATAACGTTTGTTGTGATTTGGCGCTATACAAATAAAGATTGATTGATTGATTGATTGATTCCAGGAAGTGATCGTGTGGTTTAAATAAAGGTAGCCTGTATTCATAGAGTGTATTTGAATACAAGCTACAAAGTGCTTCACAGAGTCAGGAAATGAAAGAGTTACTTTATTAAATCATTGTATGAATTGAATTTCAAGTCAAATCTGGAAAGGCTCTCTAAAAAAGCATGTGTAAAGAACGTGTTGTCTCCAAACACTGAAGTATTGGATGTTTCCTGTCTCCTATCCACAGAGTTGAACGGATAGCCTCGTGTACCGCACTGTAAACATTACAGAACATGCAGCGATGACTACGACAAATCATCCCAGTTATTTATTAACCTTCATTAACACAAAGCCATTTCAAAGGCAAACCCTCAGCCGGCGGTAATGGCCGTGTCATCGAGCACTCTTCCATTTTTTGCAGAAGAACTGTTTCATCATTGCACTTAATTCTGTCAGGATGCAAATGTACCCCACGATTGATCGGCGTGACCACAGCAGAAGACTCGACGCGATGCACGAAAACTGGTGACAGGACAAGGGTACGTTCAGAAGGTAGTGCTCCCCTCTCTCCTCCCCCTCTCTCTCTCTTCCTCTCCTCGGCTCTTTAAACCATTCCATCTTTATAGCTGAGCCAATCAATGGCAAACCAGTGTCTATTGTCTGTTCTGTGCTCAGGCCACTGCCCTCCTCCAGCACCCCCCATTACAGAAATGTTTCTTCCCATCAGTGCCTTTACTTATCACTTCCCGGGTGACATTGAACTTCCTATGCCCCGGCCGCCGAGACACATCTCTGAACTCACACAATTACTCTTCATCCCCACTAACAATTTAGTAATGAAGTATTGATTTCCAGATTCCTCTCTTATGGATGATATTAGATTTTGTTTGATAAACTGTGCCTGGGCCTCTAATCTGCACTGTCCCTTTTCTCCACTGTCTGTAAAACAAAGTGCCACTGGAGAGATAATGACCAGGGAACATCGATGAACTCATTTCATCAATTTGTAACACTTGACAATGAAAAAGGGCAGGCATTTTTCAAGCTGCAATGTCAAAGTTTATTGCTCTGGGTACGCTCTTATTGGAAGCCAGACATCTTGAGCAGCGTTCGGCTCTAATTTATGGGCCCCAATGTGCCAGTTACTTTTAAAGGAAATGTTTGGATACTGGGAGGATATTAGTGTTGCACCTGGGCTGTCTGATTTCCAGGGCCACCGGGGATTCATGTCATGTTAGAAAATACAAAAACAGCCGAGGAGAGGCGCAGACTGTGGCTGTTTGCAATGCAGGAAAACGCTGTGAAGGACATAAATCAGGCTGAAATGTTACATGTAAGTCACATATGCACTGACGTAAGAGCCACTGAAATGCCTGAATTATAATGTTTTATGGCTTAAATGTGTTTCCAGGGCATTGAATGCACCATGAAGGAAAGCCAAACTGTTAATGATTAGATTTAAATCTTCACATTTTAGTCATACATCTCGCAAAAACACAACGTATTGCATCTCTAATTTAAATTACAGTCCATCTTAACGAGCGGTCACCATCAAGCCAACATACTTTCTCAATTTAGGCCCAGTTCAAGAAAGTACCTCTCCTAAAGTCGGTTATAAAAGTCCTATATCTCTGTTACTGTATTACACCAGAGCTACCTGGTGTTTGTCAGCTCGGTTTATTGGCTTCACTTCACCTCGGGCTCGACCAGTACTTCATCAATCTTACAGACTGGAGCTCATTTCCTCACCAAGTGCTTCTCAACTCTTTGAATCGGGAGCATGCATCATGTGGTTGCATTTCACACTGGAAACATCTTGTGTTCGTCTCTTTCTTAAAATCTGACCTCAAATCATGTTTAAGTCTGATGTTTCTCCACAGAAGTCCTGCAGCTCTTCAGTGTCTGTGCTTTTAAATTCACTGTGTCACAACCCGGCTCATGTGGCAGGAAAAGGAGGAAATACTCAGTCCAACTAAACGGTGCAAAAGTTTATTGCATAGGTGTGACATTAACCAAAACTGTGCAAAAAGATGTGTTTGTCAACGTCTTAGTGTGTCCACTGGAGTATGATATAGAGAGTCATGGAGAAGATAAGGGCGCAGATGGACTGCTGGATGTTACACACATAGGAGACTTCTTCTTCTTCTTTCTTTTAATGACCACACAGCCAAGCTGGTGGAATTTGTTTTCAGTACAGCTGCAGGTTCCGACATTATATTTAACAATAGACATAGAAGCACAATTGTACATGTAGACGTAAAATTTCAAAAACAATAAATACAAGCCATGCCTAATCCTTGGTGTTTAGAGTTCAGAGTTAATAAAGTTGATTGCATGGGG
This sequence comes from Notolabrus celidotus, assembly GCF_009762535.1. NCBI lineage: Eukaryota > Metazoa > Chordata > Actinopteri > Labriformes > Labridae > Notolabrus > Notolabrus celidotus. The sequence goes on along the minus strand of NC_048282.1, from coordinate 33,122,556 downwards.
GAAAAAAACTGTTTTTAAAACAGGTTGTTTTGCAGGCAATTGTCCTGTAGCACTTGCAATATACTCCCAGGTGTGGTGACACCCCGCCCACCAGAGACCTGCAGGGAGACAAAAGGGAACGACAAAACAGCAAGCCCTACGCGTGTGGGATTGCTGTTTTATTTTTGTCCACTAGGGGGCAGCAGAAACAACACAACACTGATATATTACCTTTGAGTTAAATCTGCTATAAGGAGTTTTTATCTGGGTATGGAAAAGACTGAAATTAATACTGATGAATGGGCTACAGAGGAAAACGAAGCCTTCAGCAACATCGACTATTTTCCTATCTATGTAGATATTCTTCAAACTTCTGCTGGGCGGTAGGTGTCAATTGAAGTGATGAACCACAACTGCAGAAACAGCCTTTGTTTACATTTCCACAATAGATTCTTCCTTTTTTACGTTTTTTGTGGGGGGGCTTTTTGTCTTTATTTCATAGAACAACCTGAGAGAGGAAATTTGTGGAGAGAAAAGGAGGTGACATGCATCAAATACTACCGGGACCAGGTGCACTAGGACTTTTGCCTCCGTACATGGGGCGCCTCCTCTACCAACTGAGCTAAACTGGCGGCCCTTTCCAAGTCTTGATGAGTGTTAGGTTTGACCCTCAAAAGAAAGCAAAATTAGATCGTTTTTGTTCAGAAACATGAGCTACATGGGCTCAGCAAAAGAGACTGTAGGTATAGGTTTTCATGTGAATATTTTTAAGTTATGTTGGTTCATGACCAAATAACTAAAAAAATAATGTGCAAAGTGGTATCTGAAATCATCAATCAATCAATCTTAATTTGTATTGTGCCAAATCACAACAAGCGTTATGTCAAGACGTTTTTAAAAACAGAGCAGGTCTAGATCACTCTATGTCAAATTATGAACAGAGACCCAACACCAAGACAGGTTAAGACTCAATCTTAACCCACCTTAATCCACCCTGAGCATTGAACCTCACAGTATTTTGCTAGTTACAGCGGCGAGGTAAAATTCCTTTAACAGGCAGAAACCTCGAGCAGAACCAGACTCATGTTAGATAGACATCTGCTGAGACCGAGTTGGGCTTGGAAAGAGGGATAGAGGAGGATAAGAGAGAGAGCGATGATAGTGATGAGATGAGTAGTAGTAGTAGTAGTAGTAGCTGTTGCCGCTGGAGTCCAGCATGTCCGTATCAGGTGGAGTCTGGAACGTCCACAGCAGGAGGACGTCCACGGCAGCTCAAATCATGAAATGCTATGTTTTGGTACACAAATCTAAGATTGCAGAGACGGTCAACACCTCAGACTTTAATCAGTTTGATCTCCCAGTCTCTTGGTTCTGGACAGGTTTTATGAAATCAGATTAACCCTGGATCAGTTTGTCATTCAGGACCGGCTTTTCACAATAAGCCTCACTTTTCTGACTCCCCTTTATGAAACGCTTCTCTGATGCTCCATGATGCCTGATTAGTCTTTGTTGTTCAATAAAGGTCCAAACACTTAGAGGTTATTACATTCCCACAGTCGATGCTTGGCTGCTGGCTTTGCAAAACACAAAGTTACAAATTGAGAAGTCTCACCTGGGTTTGGAAGATGAGTGAGGAAACTCTGCTAAATGTTTGCCTCTGTGGTTTTTTTTATCTCCCTAAATACCATGAAGACGACTTTACATGAATCACCAAACCATACCGTAGATTTTCAGACTTGTGTCTCAAATAGACACATATATGTGGTCCACCTGTATATATTTAATAACCCTGGCAGAGGTTTCTATATATGTGCCTCTGTGCACACAATTTACCCAGTGCAAAGTCAAATCATTTATTTCCCCTCATTCATCCTGATAGAATGAGAGACCCGAGGAACAACAGCCAATTTAGACAGAAAATCCCAGTTCAGCTCAGGGTAATCTGATTTCTCTGCTCCCCAGAAATCTACATGTATAGTGCTTATCAACTGGATTACTGGCAGGTAGGAGGAATAACCCAATTTGAGGTTACTTGTTTCTCTGTGTGTAGTATTCAGTGTCACATTGCATTAGAAGAGCACGGCTATTGCTTTGTGGAACAGACGCGCAACTTCCTCGCTCCTCCTTTCCTCGATCTACAGTAACTGCTCATTCATTGGCATGTTGTTGTTTTTGCATTAAAGCGCCGCAAACAGTAACAAAGTGATCAAATGTAAATGTACTGCAATCACATAATGGCTCTGAGGGATGCATTTAAACGGGAAACACAAGCCTGAGCAAGCCAAGGCCTTATTTTGTTCATCTTTCTTTTGGGAAGGAGCACAGTTTGGTTCTGGTGTGGGAAACGGTCTAACTCAAACCCTAGTAAGGGCAGTTTTGGCATTTTTAAACTAGTTCCCAATCTAAGCCTATTTTAGGATGTAAATGTGTGTGAAACAGGCTGTAATGACTACGAAGTAATCCTTTGGGGCAACTGCGCCTGACTCGAGTATGTCCACTTAAGTGCTTATTTTTACCCTTACACTGTATTAGAAGATGGATGGAACAACTGCTCCCCATAAGTGAAACCAAAATAATTAGAGCTCCCCCTGGGGACTGGCTGCAGTACAGGTCGTAAAGCCCAGTTCATCTATTCTAACTGATGGAACATGGGTCAAACTAGAAAACCAAAATACAGGTCAAATAAATGTTTCTCAAACATGGTTTCTGTCTTGATAATTAGTTCTCATCACACTGATTTAAGTCCCAGTGTTAATGTTTTTGGAGAAGTTTACTTTTAAGTAGCTATTTGATGCTAAAAACAGGGGATGTGATGTCATGACTGATGCTCCTGCTACGTTCCTTAGCAGATAAGCTGAGTAAAGAAGAGAGAAAATACAGCTAAACTAACACAAGAGTTATTGCTCTACCACCTGTCAGTCAAGCCAGGCCCCTAATCCTGCTCAATTTATAACGTAATATCTACTAAACTAAGTTCCATTAAAATTTCACCCCCTGTACAGTGTGTGCAAATAGATAAATGAGCTATTCAACCAAAACTTTTTTTTTGAACCAGGCTGTAAACATGTTTATTTTTGCTGTAAAGTTGGCCTTTTTTGAATGGGTGTGTATGTGGTTTCAGAAGCTTCTGCAGCCAGCCTCAAGTGGACACTTGAGGAACTGCAGTTTCTGCATTGTTTTCATTTCCCGAGAACGGAGGTTACAGCTTGGACTATATCTGTAAGTATCCTTTCTTTGATGTTTACCCAAACTTAAAATAACAGTCTTTGCCTATCAGTAGAAATTAATTAATAAATAAGCTCTATAGTGTTGCAAAACAAAGAAGGACTATATATTTTATTCAGAGAGTTGTCCATTGTGCCTCAACATAAAGTTTACCTTCGGACGTAGTATCCGTGACGTCACCCATCTGCTCCTGAACGCTGTTTTGAAGCCAATCATCGGTGGCAGCCATATTGGCAGCCTCCTAGCCAACAGCTATGTGCTCCCACCTGTCAGTCAAGTCAGTCATGTCCTCATTTGGGCAAAACCTTGTAATCTTAATATCTTCTGAACTGTCGTGTTAGAAAAAAATTCACCCCCGTACAGTGTGTGCCGACAGAGAAATTAGCTACGTAGAGCCAAGCTGTTTTTTTAACCAGGCTGTAAACATGTTTATTTCTGCTGCAAAGATCATCTTCTTTGAATTGGTGTGTATGTGGTTTTCGCTGTTTCTGCAGCCAGCCTCAAGCGGATGCTCGATGAATTGCAGTTTATAACACATCTGCATGGCCTTCATATTTTGAGACCGGAGGTTGCTGCTTGAAAAACACCAAAGTGACATAATAACACAAAGAAGGAAACTAATCCAGGAAGCTGTTAACAAGCCAGTCTTATTTACGGCAAGGTAAAACCATGTTTATTAGAAATCTGGTGGCTTTGGAGAGAATGATTGCACCGCTGTTTCTGGTCATAAAACAACATTGTCCTCTTTACCTGAAGTGTCTTTGTATAAGGATCCTCTTTAAAATGTTGTCATGCATTAAGATTAATAATCTGAACCCGTCAGCTGCAAAAAAAAGCACTTTTATTGGACGTTTTCTGGGTTAAGTTGCACTGTAGCAAATATCAATTATTTAGACCCCTAAAACGTAAAAAAAAATGTATATATATCTATATCTATATCTATATATATGCCCCTGCTTTAAAAACCCTTGCATGGCATCTTGAAGGTGTTCCTCTTAGATTTAACATTTGTACGTATTACTCTAGGTCGAGCTTGGGTTGTGGTATCGGATGACCACCATTCATGTACCCTCATCACCGCAGAGGTCAATCTCCCCTGAGAGAGCGCGGCCCTCCCTCCACGGTGATTATTGATAAAGGATGACACGCCAATGTAGTCACAGGAGAAATTATTCTCAGGGGCCAATCACCACTCCTCTCCTGTTTCTGAAGAGGGACACCTTGCTTAATGTATAAATACTGAGGTGGGACAGTATTCCCAAACCTATCGAGTGACTATAAAAGAAACGGAGTGGAAACCATCAGGGATGCAGGGAGCCATGTCAGTTTCCTTTAGACACAGTCCTCCTAATGTCTTTTAAAGGAAACAATCATCTTTCCTGATGAACCAAAATGTCCTATCACAGCCAAGGTCAAGTACACCAAGCCTACACACACAAACTCACACACGAACACACACAGATTCAGTAAATGCATCATGTGTTCAACTGTGCATTTTGTCCTCAGTGCACTTCAGGGTACGTTTCGATCTCAAGGTGCTGAAGGCAGATGCTTCAAATGCATTTCACACAAAAGTAGACCCTCATAATATCACATTAACAACACTTAATAAAGCCGGCGGGCGGGTCTGCTTCAACCAGGAAACAGACTGTTTGTCTCTGTAATCACATCTTCAGACCGGAGAGTAAATTAACTACCCTTGTTTAGGATTTACTGGCAGTAAAGACACAATTAATGGCTTGTAGAACACTGAAATGTAGCTGTAAACAAATATAAGCACTTATCTAAAGTGTTTATTAATGTATTTATTGTGTACACTCATTCTAAAGCATCATTAACTGCCTGATAAACAATCAACATGAGCTAGATAACACTATTACACGGTTTTAATTAAACAAAGATATATATAAAAAACAAAAATCAACATTTTAAAACATGCCTTTGAGTTATTTTTTAATACATTAAACTGTTATCATATCTTTGACCTATCTCATATCATATCAATGTTGCTTTATATTGGACTAAGAATGATCTGAGTGACACATTTTCTAGTTATTTAAAAAGAAACATAACATTAGATTAGGGGTCCAAATTGTGCACAATTCACTTAATACAGTTTAAAAGTGACATATCATGCAAAATTGACTTTTTAATGGTTCTCTACCTGAAATATGTTTCCCTGGCATGTCTACAAACCCCCCGAGAATGAAAAAAATCCATTCTGTCCCTGTTCTGATTTCTCCACCTTTCTGTGAATGTGTGCTGAAACGAGCCGTTTCAGACTTCCGTGTTTTTGTTACGTAACAACAATATCCGGTCTGTCACGGAGTCAGAGCTCGGAGCTTGTTCAGCCCATAGACTGTATAAAATAATACTGAATCCCCTCCTCCGTTTTTCATTACCTGCACAAATGTGTGCTAACAAGGAGCTTAGGAGGGAGGCATGCTAGTTGTAGGCTGTCTTAATAAACGCAAAGGTCAGTTTTACTCCCCACGTCTGCAGATTTGAAGATCTAGTGGATGATTTTTATTTATCATGGATAAGTGCTAGCGCTAGTTAGCATAGCTACATAGCTTCATGTCGTAGCTGTAGCTGTGTAGCAGACACACATCTACATACTGACAAATAAAACAACAAGAAACAGAATCTGTGACCAATCCTTCAGAAAAGGTCCCGCTGCCTTTCTGGCAGAGGTCGGTTTTACTCCCCACGTCTGCAGATTTGAAGATCTAGTGGATGATTTTTATTTGTCATGGATAAGTGCTAGCGCTAGTTAGCATAGCCACATAGCTACATGTTCATAGCTGTAGCTGTAGCTGTGTACCAAGGCACACGTCGAAATACTGACAAATAAAACAACAAGAAACACTAAATCTGTGACCAATCCTTCAGAAAAGGTCCTGCTGCCTTTCTGGTAGAGGTCGGTTTTACTCCCCACGTCTGCAGATTTGAAGATCTAGTGGATGATTTTTATTTATCATGGATAAGTGCTAGCGCTACTTAGCATAGCCACATAGCTACATGTTTGTAGCTGTGTACCAAGACACGCGTCGACATACTGATAAATAAAACAACAAGAAACACTAAATCTGTGACCAATCCTTCAGAAAGGTCCTGCTACAGGCGCCTCTCTGTCAGGATCAGATTCTGGATCAGATTCAGAGGTTTGAAGTAACGTGATCTCTGAGCAGTGTATATTCAGCCAACATGTAAACATTAGATCAATGTGCCGGACAGCCGAGGCACATCCACTTCCTGAGGGGGCGTGGTCAGAGAGAAAACAGACTGTTCTGAGGAGGACTGAAGAAGAGGGCTTTTCAGGCAGACCAAAATCTGATTTCAAAGTGTTTTTTTGAGCATAAACTTTAAAGACATGTTTTGGGGACCTCTTAGAACAATATATATTGATGAAAAAAGTGTGATATGTCACCTTTAAGACAGTATCCCAGAGTCTGAGGGTAAATGATTTCCTTTTTGCAGGTTAACGCTCACATGCCTGTGCTTGCTACAAATTGCCCCGGTTGAGTGGTTGTATGCCAGTTTAACTACACACATCCTGCATACAACTTTATCGACATGTTCTGGATCAAAATGCTGACAAACCACGCCACTTCCAAGATGTCATCTGTGCTTGTTTACATCTGGGTAGTAGAGTATTATGGTAGTAGCCATAGTAGTAGCCAAAGTTACAGCCCCGGCTAGTGGTGGCTTGCTTGGCTACAGCTTAGATTAAATATTTGATTGGCATTTTGAACCTACGTTAATGAAATATTGATAATCAGTTTAACTGACCGGCAATTCTGATGCCGTCTACTAGAGATGGGATTTCCTGCTCTTTAAAGGGAGCTGGATCATGTGGATGTGTTCCTTTCAAAGAGACTTTCAAAAGACTGGTTCCTTTTTATTTGTATTTATTTGTTTTTAAGAAGCAAGCCTGGAGGAGACTCATTTCATCTGGGAAATAATCACTGGGAGGAATGATGCGGTACGGCTCGCAACTACAGATCGATTCACATTGTTCGTGTTAAAGAGCCGGTCAATACCTTAGATTCGTTTGTTAACGTCACAACTCTACCGACTACCAAGGCTGACAATGTTTAATCGTTTGGTTGATTTAACAGGTACATCCTTATATTCAACATGGATTACTTATAAGCTATGATTAACTTCAAGCTTCCTTTTAGCGTTACTTTGTCAAATTTGATACTATACCAAGTATTTAATGCAACATCATTTGTAGAAACTGGTGCAAAGACAGCATGAAGAAATGTTTCTATCATAATTCATAACTTATGATGATATCTTAATGTATATACTCCTTATAACAGGCTTGGATCATGATTACAGTACACAGGTGAGATTAGCTGAAATGAAAACACAAGATAAAGCACACTAGCTCCTGAAAAAATTAAGATAGTGCTCCAAATCTTTCCCTGAATCAGCATCTCTACATGCATTGACTCAATTCTAGTCCAGCATCTGTGGAATTTCAGCTCCAGCACAAACTTTTGGGCATTTTGGCCTTTATTCAGTAGGACAGCTGAAGAGAGACAGGAAATGTGGAGGAGTAGAGAGCGGGGGAAGACATGCTGCAAATGGCCGGGGCTGGGTTTTGATCCTGGGACCACTGCGGCGCACTATAGCCTCCGTATATGGGGTGCACGCTTGAACCGCTATAGGCCATCGGCGCCCCAACTCCAGCACACACTTGTACATACTGATCACCCGACAAACCTTGGAACAGATTTGTCTGTAAAAAGCAACAGGCCTTTTATTAACTGTTTATAAACTGCTTATAAATGCTCAATAAATGTATTTTAAAAGATATGAACAGTAATCAAAAACAGCTCTATCATTCAGACAATCTTAAATACTCTTACTGGATTCTGTACAAGATCTCAGCTGCAAAAAAACAAGTACATATGGTCTTTGGCGACACTGTATGTATATTTACTACTCTGTTGAAAGTGTAAGATGGAAAACTCAGGGAAAAAACAGTTGCTTAGGAGGTGCCGTGTCCTACCAATCACTTTCCCCTTCTAAAGGGGCTCCAATGGCACCTGAGGGGGAATCTCATGGCTGTCATCCCAGAAAGCCTGCCGCACTGATGCCTGCTTACCATCTGCTCCCCATATGAGCAAAAACAGCCGATTGTCTCAGAGAAGGCACCTCAATCACACTGTCATCCAACTAATATACTTTAACGTGGGTTTTGGAGCGGGGTTTGGACGACGTGGCGGTGGAATCTGCTGTGCTGGGAGGGTCCTATTTGGCTCCCTGAGATAGCAGTAAATGATTCTGTGTGCATGCGGCATGCATAGGGTCGAGTGTGTTTGAAATGTATATCACAGCCCTGCCCCGTCTCAGCATGGACTTGGCATCTGACAGTGAAAAAAGCAGAACAGTGGGACCCTGTCAGTGTTACACTTCCTGTAAATAACCCCGCCATGCCTTTGGTTTTATCATTCCCTGCAAATGATTCCAGGCCCCTCCAGAGTTGACAAGAAATAGCATTATTTTATGGCATGGAAAAAAGGGGAGATAAAAAGAGGAGCCGCGGAGAGAAAAAAGGGAGATGGGGCTAAAAAAGGTCCTTCAGGGAACATGGTGTAAATGAAGTTCCAGGAATGACACAGGCGAGCAATGAGGCGTGGATGGAAAATATACGCTGCACATCATCGGATAGAGATGCCAGTGAAAATGGCTTCATTGAAGTGTCAGCCCTCATCCATCAATCAATCATCCGCAAGAAACAATAACGCTGCAGCGATGGGGCAGCTTTTATGGGGCTTACTCATGGGTATCGGAAACAGCACTTAAGTGTAGTTCTGACACTGGAGAAAAACAGAGGTGAGCTGCTTGGCTTATTCCACATGCAGGTAGAGCAGATAGGAGGAGATGGGTGGGGAGTGTGGGGAGGGGGTCTAAGTATACAGTATGCCCCTCTGGCTTGAGAGATCTGGAAAGAGAAGATTTTTTTTTATCTTCACAACAGCACTGTAACATTCACTTCCACACATGAATGCCTGAGATGTTCTGTATTTTTAGATATACTTTATATTTGAGCTGTGTTTCTGATGGATTTTCATATTTCATGAAACCCAGGAATCACAATTACTGGGATTCTTAAAACATGTCTTTCTGATAAACTTGACTGACTTCTTTGGCTCAAGTCGTTTAAAACAGACTGAAGTGAATCAAATGTGACATTCCTTTTGGAAATCATGGACGCAGTTTACACATTTGGGAAGGCATCATTAATGCTGGACAAGTGTAGAGGTTTTGTAGTCTTTTTTTAAGGAAGACCTTGCATATTTCATCAAGACAATACCAAACCATATTCTGTGCATATTTAAATACAGCATGGCTCTGTAGTAGAAGAGTCCAGGTGCCAAAATGGCCTGACTGCAGCGGCATGTCCACCCCTTGAAATCCAATTGGCCACCCCAGGGGCCACCCCTAAAATCCTTAACTATGATTGGCTGTTTGCCTTGTCAGAGATGGGGTTTCTGTTAAAATCTATAATTTGGGATGAGTTAAAAGGCTGACAGTAGATTTCTTTATTACTGCCCTTAAATGTGTCTTTGAAAAAACACATTTTGTAAGACCTTAAAGAATTAAGCTTAGAAGATTTATTCCCCGTTGTCATGTTTTCTTTATGTCAAAAGGAATTTAAAGGTGACATATCATGCAAAATGGACTTTTTAATGGTTCTTTACCTGAAATATGTGTCCCTGGCATGTCTACAAACCCCCTGAGAATGAAAAAAATCCATTCTGCCCCTGTTTTGATTTCTCCACCTTTCTGTAAATGTGTGTGAAACGAGCCGTTTCAGACTTCCGTGTTTTTGTTACGTAACAACAATATCCGGTCTGTCACGGAGTCAGAGCTCGGAGCTTGTTCAGCCCATAGACTGTATAAAATAATACTGAATCCCTCCTCTGTTTTTCATTACCTGCACAAATGTGTGCTAACAAGGAGCTTAGGAGGGAGGCATGCAAGTTGTAGGCTGTCTTAATAAACACAAAGGTCGGTTTTACCCCCCACGTCTGCAGATTTGAAGATCTAGTGGATGATTTTTATTTGTCATGGATAAGTGCTAGCGCTAATTAGCATAGCCACATAGCTACATGTTCATAGCTGTAGCTGTAGCTGTGTACCAAGACACACGTCAACATACTGACAAATAAAACAACAAGAAACACTAAATCTGTGACCAATCCTTCAGAAAGGTCCTGCTGCCTTTCTGGTAGAGGTCGAATTTTTTTTTGAGCATAAACTTTAAAGACATGTTTTGGGGACCTCTTAGACCAATATATATTGATGAAAAAAGCGTGATATGTCCCCTTTAATAACTGTTTAATATGTTAATGAAAGTAGGTTGTGAAGACAGAAAGGGTAAATGTTATTTCTTTGTAAATGCACTGGCCACCCCTGCCTTATGTGAGAGCCTCAGTTGGGCCACCCCGGTCAAAAAGTTCTGGACACGCCCCTGCCTGACTGCAAATCCTTATTTGTCACCCATTAAAACAAAAATATGACAAACAGGATCCTGATTTGTTGAGCAGCTGAAATCCGATATCAGGCAAGAATGGGACAACATCTGACTCTCAAAACTCCAGAAGCTGATCTCATTGGTTCCCAAACGTTTACAGAGTGTTGTTTAAAGAAGAGATGATGCAACATGCTGGTAAACATGACCCTGTCCTAGCTTTTTTGAAACATGTTTCTGGCGTCAAATTTAGGAGCATATTTTCACTTGTAAAAATGTTTCTATTTTTTCCAGTTTCATCACATGATATGTTTTCTTTGCACTATTTTTAATTACATACAAGCTTTAAATACGTAAAAGTTTTCCTCCACATTTTACACGGCATCCCATCTCTTTTGGAATTGGGGTTGTAAATGGAGGACAAATACATCAGTGTGGACCTGGCCTATGAGTCTTCAACAATGCTTTTGGCTCTCTCAGGCTGTATTAAGTCTAAGATGCTTTAAGCATAATCCTAACACTGATATTTAGAAGAGTAAAGGGGACAAGCTTTCCAAACATCTCGGTGACAGGTTTAGGCCACAAAGATACCTAATGTGGTTCAAGGACAGATAACGGTTTGGTGTTAATTCCAAAGGCCTGAAAATTCCCAAGAGAGTTTCCCTCAGAAAATACTCCTTATATTTACTGGTCAAGATCTGCACAGAGACAGGACATGTTGTTTTTCCACAGGGGGCGACAAAAACATCACAAATTACAAGATCCTCAAAGTAGCCTTAAAGGAATAGTTCAGGTTTCTTGAAGTGGGGTTATATGAGGTACTTGTCAATAGTTAGTGTGTTAGCCACATGGGTTCAAGGTCAGGGCGGCCCCTTTATTGAGAAACCAGATGGAGAACTTGAGCAGAAGCTGGCCTATCAAGAGGAAAGTCTTGTGTTAGAGCCATTTACTCACCCTCAGACCTGCACCAATCAGCCATGACATTATGACCACCTGTGCAATCCAATGCAACTGCTCTACCATAAATTATACTTTAAGGACGCTTCTGAATTTTCAGTTCTTGGTGACATGGTCAGAAAGGTGATGATTGTTGTATCTATATGCCCAGCCTGCATGGGCTCACATGACAGTATGAATCTTTACAGTCCAGGATCAGAGAGCATAATTAAACCTGTTTAGCGTCTTACAACAGAAGAAGAAAATTACAAATCCTAACAAACACTGAGCAGACTATCTTGTTTCTTTTTCAGGCATATTAGCAAGCTTTTTGCTCATAAAACCACCACCATATTTAAGGTTTTGACAAGCTAATTCATGAAACAATAACTCTTAGGTTATCATTTTGTCACAATTAGAATCCCTGGTAAACATGAGTCATATTAAGCTGTTTGCACAGGCGGTTTTATCTCCATGACTGTATCATATTTGAGTTTATATGCCCGACTCCAACTAGAATCATCATCGTGTTTACTCACAAACAACCTCGGCAGACCACAGACCCTGAAAATAGAGCAGCACATCCTTTAAGGCTATATGTTCAGCGCTTTCACGACACAGAAATAAACAAAAACTGCTAAATGGTCCAACAGTCGCTTTTGTTGTACGTGAGCCTTTTGATTTCCCCAAACCAAGTCTCTTGATGGCTCCTCGGCAACATGAAACATGACACGTCATCCATTATTCTGTACATGTGCCTTGCTATCTCAGCCCGCTCCATATGGCCTCTGTTGTCTCCAGACACCCAAATCCCTTTCCTCAGGCCAGGGGCTGTTTTTGAGGGAACCATTACATTGCTCCTCTTCCTCAGAGGAATGGGGTGACGATGATGAGCAATCACAGCCAGAGCAGACTTTCTGCCTCAGATTCTGACAGGATATTCAACAATTGACCGTATCCGCTTTGTTGGCCCAATTGCTAATTCATGCAAGTTGACAATCTGGAGGCAACAATTATGAGTGATGAAAGGCCTGAAAATAAGAGAGAGGAGAGAGCACTTAAGGGGGAAGCAGAAAACATGAAGTTTACTTTATGAGAGGGAGGGAGGAGATTTTAGAGTCGTAGTCATGGAGAGAAAACATCCTCAGTCAGAGATGAATCTACTAAACAGAACCTCTTCTAAAAACCAAACACTCTGAACAGATGAGTGGATGACAACGCATGCATAAAATGTCATTTGTGTATTGAATTGTGCACTTTAAAGGGCTGCAGCAGGAACTCTATTCCAGCACAAATGTGATAAAAAAAGAACTCGGTGCAGTCCTGCGAGGACCTCAGGTGTTTCATGCTGAAAAACTAACAAATAAAGGAGAAGTGCATGAAATCAGGAAGATATTTCTTGGATTGTTATAGTCAGAAACTCTGAGACGTAGTTTTTGGGGATCAAAACTGTAAGGTTTGATCAACATTTGCTTTCCATGTATGCACATTTAGGTCTGTGTTCTCCCCTCTTCACACTTTGTTATTCCACGTATGCACATGGAAGGGCAGGGAGCTCTAACTTCCTGCATGCATATAATAATAATTCTCCTTGATGAGAGTAATCCTGACTGAAATAAATGTTCTGTCTCTTGTAGAGAAAGAGAACACTTGTTATGATTTTATTCTTATCCTTCTGCATTTTAGTATCAGATTGAGACATTAATTTATTCTTATGTCTGCTACTTTCGTTCGGACTAATTAGATTTGAAATTTTAATTATTTATTACTTATTCTACTTCTATTCTCTGTCATATAGTGAAAAACTAACTCTCTGATTTCCTTGTGGGATCAATTAAGTACGTCTGATTGTGCCTATTTAAATAAACAATATATTATATTTTACTGCTCAGAGTTTATGGATTTATTATCGGTGTGTTTTCTTAATTTAATCCACAATTTGAGCTTCTGTAATATGGAAGAGACAGAAAGGAGAGGAGGAAGATTTGATTCTGATACGCTCTTTGAAGAAAAAGTTGAAATATTGAGAGTGATTTCAAGAATAGAGTCGACCTCCTCAGGTTACATTTAACAACGCATTTGACCGTCTTTGCAAAATACCTTGCATAGATGAAGTGGTGAAACTGTGCTTCAAAAACCGGCTTTTTTAACAACTGTTCTTTCTGTTTTAACTCACATTATTCTCAAGTTTGTCTTTCAACTTAATTCTCAATAATCTAGATTTTTTTCTCAAAGAGCATTATGGAATAAAATGTCCTCATCATGTACACTACCAGTCAAAAGTTTGGACACACCTTCTCCTTCAAGGGTTTGTATTTATCTTAATTATTGTAAACACTGTAGATTAATACTGAAGGCATCAAAACTATGAAAGAACATATATGGAATTATTTAAGTCTTAAACAAAGCAGAATATGTTTTATATTTTAGATTCTGTAAAGTAGCCCCCTTTTTCCTTCATGACAGCTTTGCACACTCTTGGTATTCTCTCAGTCTGCTTCATGAAGTGGTCTCCTGGAATGGTTTCTAATTAACATGAGCCTTGTCAAGAGTTCATTTGTAGAACGACTTGCCTTCTTAATGTGTTTGAGACCATCAGTTGTGTTGTTCAGAGGTAGGGTTAGCACACAATGGATAGCCCTATTTGACTACTGTTGTAATCCAGATTATGGCAAAACCAGATTATTTCATAGTTTTGATGTCTTCAGTATTAATCTACAATGTTGAAAATAATTAAAATAGATTAAAACCATTAAAGAGAAGGTGTGTCTGTGATAGGTTGGTGACCTGCCCAGGGTATACTCTGCCTTCCACCCGATGTCAGCTGGGATAGGCTCCAGATAAGTAGTCAGGATGATGGATATATGTTTGTCTTTCTCTTCTGTATCTTTAACAACTTCCTTAAAACTTTAAATCCTCAACTGTTTCAGGCTTCTTCAAACGCAGCTTTAAATGCATCCTCTTGAAAGTAAGGCCTGCAGTGACTTTCATCTCCAAAGAATCAAGGCGGAGGTAGAGGTGAGGACACATTTCCAAGCAAAACTGCACAAATTTGAACATTTCTTAAGGCCTCAAAGTGCAGAAAAAAACAAACATGCAGAACAGGGAGTAAACAGAGAGAGAGAATTCAAAAGAGCATCTTTGCCTATCAAATGGACTCCTGACGTGAAAGCCTCGCAGCACTCTGGACACGGGGATTGAGAGTAACGGGATGCATGTCATAATCTGTTGTCGACTTGCATTCTCTGCCACGCGTTTGCACTAAGTTTGCCACAGTGTGGGGGGATATGAGGGTGATGCTAAGTGAAATGCTCATTTTGCGTTTGTGATTACCAGGGCCCATGGGCGATATGCACTAATGTGAGCTAATGCAATAGATTACACAGTGCTGGCCCAGGGGAACAGACAGCAAACAGATGTGGTCTACTCAAAAAGGGAGGAGGGGCTGAAAAAAAAAAAAATCTAAGTTTAAAGTGTTCAATGCGCTGAAGATTGTCCCTTGCAATTTGTTGTTTACAGAACGCACTGCCATGATGGGTTTTGTCAGCCATCTCTGTTTAAAGACAATAGTGCACTCGTGTTTCGCAGATGTTGGAGCTGTAAGCAAAGTTCTCTCAGGAAGCTTTTTGAGGACTCAATCCTCACGAAACACAAAGAGAGGAGGAGGAGGAGAGCACTGCTGTAGTGCTCTGACTGAACCCACTCAGTGTTATCATATAGTGATGTCATACCAGGTGTGTTTGACAGCTGATGACAGGATTCACCTGTGTTACTTGCACAACTAGGGTGTGGCCACTAATACAACACACTTAACCTTCAATCAAAATAAAGAAAACACTGGCAACACTTTTTTATTTCACCTATGTCATGAGACACTTTTTAAAACAATTAGAATACTCTATCTTAAAGTTTATTCTGCAAAATGTTGAATAAACACACCTTTAATTCTCACTGTGATTCTGAACTATGTGCTTTGTGCTGCCTCTGTGTACAGTTTTATTATAACTAACCACACAACATGGGTCTGCAGTTCAGACTGAAGATGCAAGGCTTTGAAGACAGAATCTTGAAGGGCTGTTATCTAGACTTTGTAAATACTGCCCTCTGGTGGCCAATCTGAGCAACGCAGGGGAATGCACTTTACACATTTACTCCAGTCAAATGTAAAATCAATCCACATTGTATTAACCTATAATATCCTGACATGTTTTCTAAGTCTTATCTTAAAGATTATATTTCTTTCTTTCATGATGCTTCTGCTTGTTTTGACTACTCTGATTTAAAGGTACTACATGAAAAGGCGTATCATTTGAGTTTAATGTTATTATTATTATTATTATTATAACCTTTATTTAAAGCTGCTGTGAGGAACTTTTGATTAATATAAATTTTGGTGCCTCATTGTGGACAAAGTGACACCTCTTATCTCTTGTTCTGTACATGCAAAAGTGGTGTTTTCAACAAAAACCTCACCCTGCTGTCTTTTAACAGCCAGATGTATCACTCAATGTGATTATTTGCCATGAAAACAGCCAATAAAGGATGTTTCTAAAGCCAAATGTCAATCATGTGGTCTGACACCTACCCCCACTGAGTGGTGTAAGGCATTAAAAATGACAACAGAGAAGGTATCAGTGTTGTTAATTTTGGTTTTGTTTGCTTTTGAAGGTCATATTGAGGCATCAGTGTTGGTTTCAGTGTGTTTCTCAGCTGGTGAAAAACTCCTCATAGTGCCTTTAACCAGGAAATGCTCATTGAGATTAAGAATCTCTTTTCCAAGAGAGTCCTGGCCAAGATAGGCAGCAGCACAGTTACAGAGTTACAATTCTACAATAGACATAAATACAAATAGCAGACGCACACAACAGCTACACAACAGGTACCTCCAGAAAAACAGCATGAGTGACATTTAAACCAAACATCTGCAGACAGATGCTTCAGCCTCCAAGTCGTTTAAGGACCGCTTAAAAGCATTCAAAGATATCATATCAGACGGTTTTAGATCCTTTTGTAAGGCATTCCAGGTCGAGGGAGCAGCAAACCTGAAGGCCTTTTTCCCAAGTTCAGTCCTGACCCTCTGACAGATAATATTAAAAGATCCTGATATCAAAGATTATGACTTCCTGAGTTCTTTTGTGCAATATATGCGAGGAGAGTAGGTATGAAGTTGATATACACTATATTACCAAAAGTATTCGCTCACCTGCCTTGACTCACATATGAACTTAAGTGCCATCCCATTCCTAACCCATAGGGTTCAATATGATGTCGGTCCACCTTTTGCAGCTATTACAGCTTCAACTCTTCTGGGAAGGCTGTCCACAAGGTTGAGGAGCGTGTTTATAGGAATTCTTCCAAAAGCGCATTGGTGAGGTCACACACTGATGTTGGTGGAGAAGGCCTGGCTCTCAGTCTCCGCTCTAATTCATCCCAAAGGTGTTCTATCGGGTTCAGGTCAGGACTCTGTGCAGGCCAGTCAAGTTCATCCACACCAGACTCTGTCATCCATGTCTTTATGGACCTTGCTGTGTGCACTGGTGCACAGTCATGTTGGAAGAGGAAGGGGCCCGCTCCAAACTGTTCCCACAAGGTTGGGAGCATGGAATTGTCCAAAATGGTTTGGTATCCTGAGGCATTCAAAGTTCCTTTCACTGGAACTAAGGGGCCAAGCCCAGCTCCTGAAAAACAACCCCACACCATAATTCCTCCTCCACCAAATTTCACACTTGGCACAATGCAGTCCAAAATGTACCGTTCTCCTGGCCCAGACTCGTCCATCAGATTGCCAGATGGAAAAGCGTGATTCATCACTCCAGAGAACGCGTCTCCACTGCTCTATGGTCCAGTGGCGGCGTGCTTTACACCACTGCATCCGATGCTTTGCATTGCACTTGGTGATGTATGGCTTGGATGCAGCTGCTCGGCCATGGAAACCCATTCCATGAAGCTCTCTGCGTACTGTACTTGGGCTAATCTGAAGGCCACATGAAGTTTGGAGCTCGGTAGCAATTGACTGTGCAGAAAGTCGGCGACCTCTTTGCACTATGCGCCTCAGCATACGCTGACCCCTCTCCGTCAGTTTACATGGCCTACCACTTCGTGGCTGAGTTGCTGTTGTTCCCAAACTCTTCCATTTTCTTATAATAAAGCTGACAGTTGACTGTGGAATATTTAGGAGCGAGGAAATTTCATGACTGGATTTGTTGCACAGGTGGCATCCTATGACAGTTCCACGCTGGAATTCACTGAGCTCCTGAGAGCGGCCCATTCTTTCACAAGTGTTTGTAAAAACAGTCTGCATGCCTAGGTGCTTGATTTTATACACCTATGGCAAGGCCAAGTGATTAGGACACCTGATTCTGATCATTTGGATGGGTGAGCGAATACTTTTGGTAATATAGTGTATGTCGGTGAAATATTAGTTGTAGAGATAAGATGCTGGAGGGGTATTACTCTAAATTTAAGTCACATGTTTCTGGAAGTCCAGTTTATAAAGATATCTTAAATGTAGAAGCTGAGTACATTACAACAATCTTACTCTGACTTTATACAAATCCAAATCCTCTCTTCTAAGCTTCTCCCAGTCTTCTGTCCGCAATTAAATTGGTCATTGTGGGGCGTCCCCTTGGACCGAGTTAAAGAAAGCAGGCTTCTGGGTCTCACTTTGAAACTCCATCTCTCTCTTGGTCTCAGCACTTTATAATATATGCACATAATATTGTTTTTAAAATGAGGAGCCGAGGCGTGAGCATCAGCAGAAGTGTTCTCCCTGCATCCCTCCAGATGTTATGAAAACAGTTAAATCACTGCTTTTTAATACACCTCGGATGTTGCCCTTAAGTTTCAACAGAACATCCTCACATGTGGATCCGTCACGAATAGTTCTGCAGTAATGAATGTAAACATGTTACTTCCTATCTGTACTTACTTTCTTCATGTCTCTACTCCCTTGTGTTTCCTTTTTTTTTTTAACTACTCTTTTGTGTCAGACTGACTCAGCAGGAGTTAATGGGGATCCTCTGGAGAGAGAGAACAGTCTTTAAAGTCTCATAGTGTATTAGATTTACAAAAACATATAAAACAACTGTTTCAGCTTTAAAAAAGTCCCTCAGCCACATGTTTGTGTTACCTTTACCTGGAGTTTAAATGAGCTAACCTGTGTTTTCTGGATCATGTATATAATTAAGGTGTCACTAAAGCTGCATGGTACAATTAAAACCTGCATTTGTGGATGGGTTTCAGAAATGATTATGTACCTATGCAGTGATTTCCACTACAGAGTCATGTCTGTTTTTAGTGTTGCACCACCTGAGGGTCAGAGTATCATGACTAGTCAGTTTCCCTTATTGGCCCTGTCGCTTTTTGAACAGAGCTTTCTCCACATTCTCAGGATATTTTATTGTGATTTACTGTAAATGATGAAATCCACAAATTCTTGTGTTATAAACTGCAGTTCATCGAGCGTCCACTAGAGGCTGGCTGCAGAAACACCGGAAACCACATACACACCCATTCAAAGAAGACGATCTTCACAGAAATAATAAACATGTTTACAGCCTGGTTCAAAAAACGGCTTCGGTCTGAAGAGCTAATTTCTGTCTCGGCACACACTGTACAGGTGGGTGAATTTTTTTCTAACGCGACGGTTCAGAAGATATTAAGATTACAAGTTTTGCCCATTTAAAGCTGGGGTTGGTAATCAGATTTAGATACACTTTTTGTTATACTGGTTAAAATGATCTTTATGTCCTGATGACAATCAATACATAATGTGTTCCTAAAAAAGAGCGAAGAAAAGCTGCTATCTACAGCCGGAGTAAACCTGGGAAAACACTAACCAATCACCGTTTTTTGGGTCCCCAAATTTTAAACCAATCAAATCCCGTCCAGCCGTTCTGCCCGCCTCCTGCGCGTACATTTCCCCGGCGTGCACTCCTCCGAGTCCCCGTCCCCCACCTCTACTTCCCCTGACTCTATTTATTGTTCCTCTCGCTCGTCCTCGGGCCTGTCCCCTCTGACCTGATGAGGTGCTTTGCTCAGGACTGTAGTCCGGATCAGAGTCTAAAAAGCTCTCACCAACAAGCAGAATAATTAATGACATTCAGTAAGTCCTACAGAAAATGCAGATGTATTGTAGCGTCCGCCCGGACGCTGTAGAGATGACGAGCCGATTCGTGAACATGTTGATCTTGAATAACCGGTCACTGTCGGCCGTTACCACGCCAACCAACAAAACAACAATCAATGTTTGAATGAATGAAAAACTTCTCCTCTTGTCTCTCCTCTCTCCCGCTCACACATTCTACACCTCTCCTGATGCCTTCACTGACCGTCAACACTGTAGGAATTAAGAACATCTACACTGAACACGTTTAACAAACAGTAGAGCTGTTACAGTATTATATATGTGTTATAACTTTTCTCCTGATATCGTGTCACCAGTACAACTGGATAATGCTAGCATGATAGTTGTGAGTACTAACAGCAGCCATGTTTGTTTGTGTTTTTAACTTTCACTATGAGAATGTTTTGGTGAGGACCGGTTTTGAATCAGTCACCATCATATGGTCGCAAGTCAGCGGCGCTCGTGCATGTGAGCGGGGGGGCGTCGTTTTGGAGGAGCTCCGAGGGAGGAGGGGAGGGGTTAGACGGAGTCATGAGGAAATGCTACATTCAAATTCATGCTGGTTTTCCGAGACTACCAACCCCAGCTTTAAGGGCATGACTGACTTGACTGACAGGCGGGAACACTGTAGCTGTTGGCTAGGAGGCTCAAACCACATCTCTTTAACTCACACTAGCTAGAGGGAAGTTAGGTTGAGTTCAGCATTTCCAATATGGCTCCTGCCGACGATTGGCTTCAAAACAGTGCTTCAAAAACAGATGGATGATGTCACAGATACTACGTCCATTAATTATAATGTGATAATATAACCTATAACCTACCTTTTAAGTCTCGCTTTTAACTGAGTTTTATTCTCAGAACAGTTTTATTTATTTATTTATTTATTTATTTATTATCTAGTTCAAATTTTAGTCACTTTTTATTCAATTTTATTTATTCATCTATTTTGTTTTAAGTATAGCATCTTATTTTCTTTTAATGGTTTAATATTTTAGTGTTTTATTATCCTAGTAATTTATTTTATTTTAGGGTTTTCTATTTCCAAACATCTTATTTTACCTCCAGTGTTTCCTCATTCAGATAAGATAAGATATTACTTTATTGATCCCTGGGGGGCAAATTCAGTTGTTACAGCAACCCAGACATAAGTACAATCAAGAAGAAGTTTCAATAAGTACAATAAAATAAAATAGATATCATGAGAGCGATTTCTAAGCTTGTTCAGCAACTTCTTATATTGATTTGTTTTATTGTCATTGTTATTATTATTATTGTTGCATATATTCAGTTCTTAACCATAGGATTGTGGTAGACGGAGTCCTGAGGAAATGCTACATTCAAATTCATGCTAGTTTTCCGTGACAACCAACCCTAGCTTTAAGTAAAGTACTCAAGTACATTTACTTTGTAACTGTCCACCACAGGTAATGTGTGTATACAGAGTATCAAAGAACACCACTCAGTTGTTCGCCTCTCACTTTATTATTGAAATGTGTCATACAAATCTCAAACAATATTTTTATTTTACATAAGTACACATGTAATGTGAATACCAAACAACAAAAATAATTTAACCCAAGGCTTTCAAAGTGGAAAATACAAATATACTAAATCACAAAGAAGACTTAACAGCTTGTAAATACGAGTTCACCTGAGACTCTGTTCACAGTGTAGAATATAACACGCCGTATATGAACAAGGCGGCTTTTTGCATTTTTGTTTTTAGGTAAGCAAACTGGAGCAACTCATGAGAAACTCTCAGACTAAACACGCAGTCCAAATAATACAGCCATGAGCTTTTAATACACAAACAGAACCCTGGACAGCTTATGGATTCAAGGCACCGCTGAAGCAGATGATGAAAGCCACAAAATCTGTTCTGCGTTTGAAACTGGGCTCAGTTTATACCGAGCATATCAAAGATTTCACAACCAGAATTGTGTCACAGTAAATCACGAGCCACGGGTTCGATCGCTCCGTCGCCAGATGTGTGTGTTTAACGCGGTGCCTGACGAACACATGTCCATCTAGTTACACGCTAACTCAGAACATGTGTCCGCTGTCTGCGCGGAGGCCCGGCTGACATGATAGCTACAGCAGCTTTGCAAATATAACAGTGTTGAGAGCACAACATGAGGTAGACCGCTTCAACATACACAGGACTCGTTTGTGTGGCCGAAGCCGTCAAGTTATTCCAAAGGAAATCCCACACACACCCTTCAGTGCCTTGGAGAGGAAATAAGACTAGTTCTGAACTGTCGCCTTTAACACAAATCATATTTCATACCTTTTTATTTAACAGAATTTGATGTACTGAGAGCTAACAGATATATTCCACTTATGTTATGTCATAGACATTTACAGATAACTGAGTAGAACTAGGTCAATTATGGATTCAGGAACGTTTTGAAAAAAGGAATATCCCAGTGCACACCAGTGAAATCATATCTTTAAGGAGAGTTTATCTGCACCTTTTATATCTGACAAAATATTCAACTTAAGACCTCAGCCCTGAAATGTTTTACAGCCCAACTTTCCTTGAATGAAAAAAAACAAACAAAAAACACTTAGCACAGACCAACTCTCTTAAACGTGTATATTCAACTAATTTTCAAAGAAGTTCTCCAAAATAAGGTAGCAGCACAGTTTAAATCTAAAGAGAAGAAAGAAATACTTTTTCAAATATGATACATTAAACCGAGTACCAGAGAGATTTTTAAAGGTTCTGGTACAGGTTTGAAAAAAAACAAGAAAGCCCCCGTCGTTTGCACTTCAAAGTCTTTCACCTTTTTTTTACCTTGGTGCCACTTTAGGTACTTTTGTCAGTGGTCCCATAGCGCTGGTTAGGGAAGGGGCCTGAGGGGTCTCTCCTCTGCAGGTTGGGCAGAGTAGGTAAGTGATGGTACAGCACAGTTCTGCCCCCTGAGGAAGAATCTGTAAAGTTAACTCTCTAAAAAAACATCTGGGATGAGCAGATATCAAGTAATCCAGTTACATAAACACTGTACGTCTGTGTGTGTGCCTCTCCTAGCCTAATAAGTACCTGCTCTCGGGTTGGTCAGGCCTCCGTGACTGCTGTTGCCTGGCGTCCCGTGGTAGAGCGAGGCCAGTTCATTGGCTGTGTAGGGGCGCAGGAGGTTCATCATGCTCCAGTCAGTGTCCAACCCTCCCATAGCTGAAGGTGTTGTTTTCAAAGTGTCAGAAACGGCAGGTGTGCTCTGCCCCTGTGGCGTGGTGATCACACTTCTCCCTGAGATGAGCAGCCTGTTGGATCCGTCCCCTGCTGCCCCTCTGAAGACGGGCTTCTCACCGCTCTCAGCTGCCCTTCCTGAAGGCACCACATACTTTAACCTCTTGGTGGAAGGTTCTCCAAAATCCATCTGGGGGAGGCTCCCGAAGCGGCTGGAGAGGCAGAGCCTCGCGGCGTCCGCGTGCCAGATGACGCCGCTCCTCACTGGGTAGCTCCTCTCGCCGATTCCCACTCGATCTGGAGGGGGGAGGTGATCCAGGGGAAGTTTGGCACCTGCGTTTGACTTCCTCATTAGCTCTGTAAACCTGGAGGACTCCTGACTGGGATGTGGATCAAGTCTGTGACGCTGGGTTTCATGGACATCCTGTGAAGGTGCCTGGATTGCGGACTGCTTAGGACCATTAGGTGGGTTAGCTGGCGTCTTTTCTTGTTTTGCAGGTTGAGGAGGCGGGGATTTGGTTCGACGAGGGTGACGGCGATCAATCATGGGAAGTGGGGTGACATCTTTTCCCTCAAGAGCAGGGGGGCAACCTGTGTAGCGCTTTTGCTTCACACTACTGTTCCTTTTTGCCCCGTCTGACTTCTCTTTGTGCGTCAGCTTCTTGTGCATCATCAGAACCTCGGGGTACATGGTTTTATAAGCACAGGACGAACAGCCGATTGGTATTAATGCATTTCTTGGTTCTGCACTGGCAGATATAGAGAGAGACACTTTTAAGGACAGATTTAATGGGGCCTCGGAGTTCTCCTCTTTTATCTCCTCCTTTTCCATCTTCAGGTTAACAGGTACGGGGCGCTTTACGACCACATCATCAATCGGGGAGTAAGCAGACTTAGCAATTAATTTCTCATACTCAGCATTCATCTGGATGAGCGGTTTGCTCGGCTTGCTGTCAAATCTGTCCTCTGGCGTTCTAGCGGAGCTCGGCCTGGCTGCAGGGACCCAGAGTTTGGATCTGTTTGAAGCTGCTTTTTCGGCTCCATGTTTACCGTCATTAGGAGAGGGCAGCAACTGAGCGGGCCTGCTGGGGATTTCCATGCCAGGTTTGTCTTTGTGGCGCCGGTCCAGGTGATATTTAAGTGAAGTCTTCTGGGCTGCGGCGTAGTCGCAGTAAGCACACTTGAATGGTTTTTCACCTGAAACAAAAAAGTTAAAAATAAGTCACATATTTAGGACTTCTAATTTCAGCCAAGTGTGTTATATTTAGGGTTGCAAAATGCCAGGAATTTTCAAAGTTTGAAACTTTCCATGGGAATAAACCAGGAATTTACTAAATTGAAGGTTGGCTCTTAATAGAGAACTTAAATATAGTTAGGGAAAATATATTTTAGCATAATCCTGACTAAAACAACCAGATTTCATGTAAGTACAGTTGAATATCTCTGCTATTCCTCAATCACATGCACATAGCACACTGCTTACTGCAGGGCTATTGAGACCACACCCCCTACATGCACTGTGCATTCCTCCATCACATGCACAGAGGATTTCTAGAATCCTGCAGAGGCTAGGGCTGAGAAGCTTGAGGGAAGATGCTTTTTTATTTGCATGTTGAATGGGACTTTTTTTTGGAGGGTGAGGGGCTCTTTTCATTGAACATTTTGGATGGGACTTTGTTGGAATTGGATTTTTGTTCATTTTTGAATAGGTTGGGTCGGGGGGTTAAGTAATATTTAACTCAACATTCATGTTTTTGTTCTTCAATGAAAGAATGTATGATACCTTTTCATTGAATTACCCTTAATTCCCAGTTAATTCCCAATCGAAAGTTTCCAATTTGGAATATTTCTAAAATTCCCCAGCTTAACTTGCCATGGAAATTTACAGGAACCTTTCCACCCCTTTGCAACCTCTTTATATTTACCTGTGTGAGTCCTCAGGTGAACTGTGAGGTAATAGCTTGATCGGAATGATTTGCCGCAGTAGCTGCATGCTTTAGATCGGACTTTTGATCGATCATAACCGTCTTCACCTGCAGGATAAAAAAGACAAATACAGAGATCAGTACATAGAATTGATTAGGACAAAAAAATAAACACATATGGGCATTTTTGATTGAACTAAATGCAAAAAAAAGTGAGCTTTCAGAACTCAGAAGTTTGTGTTTGAGATGCGCTTGGATCAGGTTACATCCAAAGAAAACCTCAGAGGCGTTCTCCTTTGAAAATGAACGTAACTTGTAGACCTTAAAACAAACTTCTTTCAGTTCAACATCAAGCCTGAGTTCAGGGACAGATCTGACTTCATGTTAAAGGTTTGATGGAAACCTGTAGGAGTTTGTTTAAAGGTCTGCATGTCTATGCAGTGACAATTCAGTCATTTCATTTATTTAAAAGAGAGTGCCTCTAAGTGTTTTGTTATACGGTCTTTCATCAGCAGAGGGAGCACTTGGTAGCAGAATTTATTGCCTCAAATATTCAACTTCCTGTGTCAATCACATGAAGAGCCCTAAATATACCTGGACTCAGATTCTCTGTCATCGCAGCCTCCTCAAATCCCTCCTCAGAGCCCTCCTCCGTGTTCTCCAGCGAGTTCACCCTCGAAAGCTTCCCCTCCAGCGAAGAAGTCGGACTCTCTTCTCCTCCCCTCTCGCGTTTGTGGACCCTGGAGTGGAGGACTAATTGGTGGTAGGTCCTAAAGGTTCTCTGACATTCCTCACAAGTAGTTGGCCTTTCTTTATGCTTATCTTTTTGCATCAGAGACCTCCTCTGAGGCCGGGGGTGTTCTGCAGGAGCCGGCGTCTGAGACCGGAGCTCTCTCCCGAGCGCATCTTTTGTAGCTTTGTCTCCTTGACCTTCCGTCCAGATATTATTCAGCTCCTCCTTATCAGAGCCGCATTCTTCGTTGTCTGTGCTTGCTTCCTGGCCGAGGTCTTTCACTGTGTTGGGACCCACTGCTATCTTGCCCTTTGTTGCGAGTTGCCAGGCCTGATATGTGTTGAAGGGATCCAGCTGGGGGATCCATTTGGATGATCTCACATGTTGCAAACCATTTCCTACAGAGTGAGGCCTCAATCCCAGACTGTGAAGAAAGGTTTCCTGTTTTTGAGGGGCTTCGGTATCTTCATCTGTGCTCTCCTTCTCTTTCTCTTTCCCCGGCTCCATCTCTCGGTTGTGGACTTTACTGTGTTCCACCAAACTGTCGTGGTCCGGGAAGAAAAACCCACACACCATGCACATTTTGTAAGCAGTGACTACAGATTCTGGTGCCGGTTCCTGGGTGATGCCGTTAATTGTGCCGGGGGTCTCCTGGTCTTGCTGGGCCTTGCTCTTCACTCCTGGTCTGACATGCATCTTCATGTGATTCTTGAGGAACCACGGCTCTCTGAACCGCCGTCCGCACACATTGCAGCAGTACGTAAAGTAGTCCTTGTGCTTCCTCATGTGGGTCTCCAGCTCACCGGCGTCTTGTGAAACCTGACCACACACAATGCAGCTGTGAATCACCTCTTTCTCAACAGGGAGGCTGCCCGGTTTGGGCCGGGGTCTCTCTCCTGGGATCCTGAACTCTGCTTCCACTCGAAGAACTGCCGGTTCGAAGAAAGTAGTGGGGTGCTGTGTTAACACGTGGGGTCCTAGCTCATCCTGGTGGGTAAAAGTCTGATCACAGAACATACAAGGCACTGCTGCTGCACTTCCTCCTGATTGCAACATAGCCTTCTCAGAGTAGGAGGTGTGTGGCGTCATGCTGGAGACCGGCCCGGGGATGCTTGCATTGTTACTAATAAGGATATCTTGGGCAAGGCCATCTGGGCTCTCAAACGGCAGCATAGAGTGAGTCGGCATTTTCCTCTGAGGGTTGGAAAACGACGCTGTAAACACCGTCCAGAATTTTGGCACCTGGAAAGAAAGGATAAAAAGAGAAGGAGGGTAAACATCAGAACATGATCAGGTAGCTCCTACCTATCAGTTTGAAATCCAACCACGAACAGAACATTTGCCTCAGTCATCCTGAAACAGGAAATGTATCAACTACACGGATGGCTCATTTCCTCTGGCCACTGATACATGGTACAGAAACAGCACAAGTCTTATCATGAGTCACTCTAAGTGTGCATACCTGGTGTGATTAAGAACCCTGGCTTGGACAAATGGTAGCTTTTGTTAAATAAAGAGAAACTGCTTTACTTCAACAAGAGAGGAAGTAATGAAAGTAAGGAAATTCTAAATCCACTGCAGTTGAATAAAGATGCTTACAAATATCTGAATGTTGAATAAATGCACTGCAAACACTCAAAATCTTACCAAGTGAAGTTGTCTCATTTTCGCTCAATTGATTTAAGATACATTTACTTAACAAGTAACATTTGATCAAGATAGAGGGAGTTGTTTTAAGACATCTTAAATATCTTGTTCAGTCAAACAATCTTGAAATGATCTTGTTTTGAGTTGTAATTTAGAAGAAAGAAGATTTATTTTACATTTCAGACATTTTTCAAGCTGAGATCTTATTTGTAGAAGATGGATAATCTTGATTTAAGACAAACACTTTACTTGATTTAAGTAAATGCATGTTATTGGAGGATCTATCAGAAAACAGCTCAGAAAAAAAAGAAAGAAAGAAAAGTTGTTTTTTTAAAGGGTGGGTTTCAGTTTTCAGACACTGTTTCTTCTAAATCAGATAAAAATATACATCCTCAAACTACATGCACACAATGAACCTACTTTTGAGCATAGCTGGCTTATACTAAAAAAAACAACATGACTGAATATTAGTATATCCAGCTCACTATGAGAAGACATTACATCTCAAAATGCTCAAATTAAACTTTATAATCTTATTAGTACAAGATGGTCTTAAACCTAGAGAAGTGCTGCTATAATACAACTCAAATTAAGGTGAATATATCTCAAATTAAGAAGTTGACTTGAAGAAATCTATTTTTGAGTGAAAAAAATACTAA
The DNA here is from genome assembly GCF_009762535.1 of Notolabrus celidotus. Taxonomy (NCBI): domain Eukaryota; kingdom Metazoa; phylum Chordata; class Actinopteri; order Labriformes; family Labridae; genus Notolabrus; species Notolabrus celidotus. The sequence goes on along the minus strand of NC_048282.1, from coordinate 33,094,645 downwards.
TTGTTAGCATTCCTGGCTTATTCTGAGTCACTAAGCTTTAAAATACTGGTGAAATATTGCTTAAAATACATTTCCCCTGCCAATTTTAACATCACAGTTTTCTAAATATAACATCTTATTTTAAGAAATCTTACCAAGCAAACTTTCACTTGTTCTACTTCAAGGTAAAAGTATCTTGAAATAAAAAAATGTCTTGTTTTTGGAGGGGCATTTTTTTCCTGTGCAGTAATTTGTCGCTTGTTTCATGACACTAAACCTATAACTTCTAATTTAGAAACCTTTGTTTTAGTCACATCCCTTTATAAGATTTAAGACTGTCGTACTTTAACTGGCGCTAAACAACAAAGATTAAAAACCTTGTATCAGCCTACATCTCTTACCTCCCTTGTTGGCTCACACAGGCTACACTCATGAGGTATGCTCTACATATCTTATCTCCCTTCCTGAGATTTTGTCACAGCGTCTCTCTCAGCTTGTTATAATCGACCGCTTGTATACACACAGAGAAAGTTAAGTTTGACTCGCACATGACTGGAGTGACTGGACCGACGAGTTTAAAGGCTCAAGGCTCTAGAGTTAATGCAGGTGAAGAGAGTAACGAGAGGAAAACGTTCACCAGGTCACGTCTTGATTTTTAATCCATCTTGAAACATGAAGTCAGCTTCATAGTTACTAAAATGGAAACTCCTTCTATGAGTTGCGAGTCATTTTCCAGTGAATCATCTGAATTCTTTCCAGTCATATCTTCATATTTTCACATCACACCCAGTTACTATTATTGTTGTAAACTGTAATGGCAATAATAGGTGGGTTTAGGGTTTCAAGAAGTCTACATGGTGCTACTAAACACAAGCTCTCACAGAGGGGAAATCCCAACCTTAGGTTCCTACTTATTTCCCAGTGAATCACTTCTTTCCTCTTTCATTTTATGGCTTAATATTCTAAATTTGGTGCAAACCTTTTGTTTTTTGTTTCATTTAATAGAAGGTTTTTTCCTCAAAGTACTTTAACACATTAAAACCTACTTGCATTCCTTTGCTTTTAATAATGTGTTACCCGTTTAAATGTGTTTCTGTTTTTATCTTGTGTCATTTTTTCCATAGCATTTACTCTAAACTGTAAACTGTCTGTTAAGGTGCTATATCAATGAAATCAACTTTAACTTTCACATATTTTAGGTAAGCTAATGCAACTGGTATTATCTTCAACTATACGGTAATATTTTGAACATGGTACCTAACAAGCTAGTATTGTTTTAATTGCTATAGTGCAATTGTAAAAGTGAATACTGTGAGAAAAAGCTGCTCCAGTATGTAAATCATACCTCTGCTGCCAAATATCAACCTTAACTCAAAAGTGAGAAACAGGTTTCTCTTCCAGTTTGAGTCACCATGTCACATCATGACTCCTGGCGGTGGCAATAATGACATCACCCTGCACTTCACCTTCTTAGGAGCACACCAAAGTTAATCAGATATATCGTGATTTATCAATGAATGATTAATTTGCAGTTTTATCCCAGAATCCTTGTATTGTGATGTTATCATGATCATCTGATTTCCAACTCTACTTCAAATACTGTGACAGCCCTTTAAATATGCACAAGCTGCTCCTTTATAAAACATCAAATGACCTATAGTTAAAGAAGTTTTTCTTAAAGGTACAGCGTGTAGAATTTAGGAGTGTTCAGCAGAACAGACAGATATGGAATATAATATTCATAAGTATGTCAATGAGTGTATAATCACCTTATTTAAAAATGATTTTGTATTTGTTGACTTAGAATGAGCCTTTTGTATTTACAGAAGGAGAGGGACCTGTCCATGGAGGCCGCCATCTTGCTTTGCAACATTTCTACAGTAGCACAGAATGAACCAACTATACACCATGCACATTTTTTTTTATAAAGATGACTTGATAAAAGGAAGGATCATACTTATCATGCATCACAGGAGCTTTTTTTCAAGGGGTTGAGCAATGCCGTTACATAGTCCCCTTCGACACACTGTACCTTTAAGACACTGGTCAATAGCAACTCATTTTTACAGCGCTATAAATAGGCAAAACTGTGGTTAAAGGGGAACTGAAACATCCATTTCTTTGTTATTTATTTCAATTCTCTTTTAATAATATATGTTAGCATTTTAAAAAAGGAACCTACATGGTATTTCTTATGCAGTTTGATATAATTACTTTGCCTGGAAGTTCTTTTAAATGGTACAGTGGAGCTTCTTTTCCCAGGATTGAGCAATACTATTATATATTCCCTGATAAGTATGATCTTTCCTTTATCAAGTAATCTTTATATAAAAAAATGTGCATGGTTTATAGTTTGTACAGTAGAAATGCTGCCATGCAAGATGGCAGCCTCCATGGAAGGGGTCCCTGTCCTTAAGTTTACAAAAGAGTTCATTTGCAAAAACAGATAACTCTGTTTTTATAAATGTTCAAAAAACATATTTCTTTTTTATATAGATTCCTGATAGTTACATTTTCAAGATACCTCTGAATAGTAGTCATTTTGACTTAATCAAAGCCACCCAACCTTAGTTGATTGATAAAACCAAAAGCTAGTAATAGAAAAACTGTTTTTTGAAACATTTTTTAAACTTTTTAAAAGTGAGTTAACTGTTTTTGCAAATGAACTCTTAAATAAGATGATTATACACTCATTGACATACTAATGGATATTATATTCCATTTCTGTCTGTTGCTATTTTTTCTACACACTGCACCTTTAACTAGATGTAATTACTTTCCCTGGGAGTGCTTTTAACTCAGTCCAGGTGAGCCGATGCATGAGCCAGTGTGTTTTCCCTTTAAAGCACATGCATGCTTTGTGTGAGGCAGCGTTAACATTAGCCACCTTGTTATTCAAGTGACCAATACCGTTATATAACCCCCTTTCTACACACTGTAACTTTAAAAGTACTTCCAGGCAAAGTAATTATATCAAAAATATTTTAGGTTCCTTGTTTAAAATGATACTATGTTAAAACTTTTATTATGAAAAGATAATTGGGATAAATAACAAAATGAATCAATGTTTCTGTTTCTCTATTTGTAGAGCTGTAAAAATGAGTTGCTATTGAACAGTGTCTTTAAAAGGTACAGTGTGTAGAAGGGGAATATATAAAGGTATTGCTTAACCCCCGGACACTGTACCTTTAAGACACAAATTCATTTTTACAGCTCTACAAATAGGCAAATCTGTTGTTAAAGGGGAAACCGAAACATCCATTTCTTTGCAAATTATCCCAATTCTCTTTTAATAATATAAGTTAACATTTTAAACAAGGAACCTAAATTGTATTTCTTATTTAACTTGATATAATTACTTTGCCTGGAAAGGTCTTTTAAAGGTATAGTGAAGCTTCTTTTCTGAGGGTTGAGCAATACCAATATATATTCCTCTTTCTATACACTGTACCTTTAAAAGTACTTCCAGGAAAAGTAATTATATTAAATTAAAAAAGAAAAACAATTTAGGTTCCTTGTTTGAAATGTTACTAATGCTAAAACTTTTATTATGAAAAGATAATTGGGATAGGTACAGTGTGTAGAAGGGGAATACATAATGTTTTTCTACACACTGCACCTTTAACTTGATGTATTACTTTCCCTGGGAGTGCTTTTAACTCAGTCCAGGTGAGCCAATGCATGAGCCAGTGTGTTTTCCCTTTAAAGCACATGCATGCTTTGTGTGAGGCAGCGTTAACATTAGCCACCTTGTTATTCAAGTAACCACAGCCCCCATTAAAACCATTAAAGTGACCAATACCGTTATATATTCCACTTTCTACACACTGTACCTTTAAAAGTACTTCCTGGTAAAGTAATTATATCAAGTTAAAATAGAAAAATAATTTAAGTTCCTTGTTTAAAATGTTACTATGTTAAAACTTATATTGTGAAAAGATAATTGGGATAAATAACATAGAAATCAATTTTTCTGTTTCTCTATTTGTAGAGCTATAAAAATGAGTTGCTATTGAACAGTGTCTTAAAAGGTACAGTGTGTATAAGGGGACTATATAGCGGTATTGCTTAACCCTGGGACGCTGTACCTTTAAGACACAGATCAATAGCAACTCATTTTTTTGCTCTACAAATAGGCAAACTGTTGTTAAAGGGGAGACCGAAACATCCATTTCTTTGTTATTTATCCCAATTCTCTTTTAATAATATAAGTTGACATTTTAAACAAGGAACCTAAACTGTATTTCTCATTCAACTTGATAAAATTACTTTGCCTGGAAATGTTTTTAAAGGTAGAGTGTAGCTTCTTTTCAGAGGATTGAGCAATACCATTATATATTCCCCTTTCTGCACACTGTACCTTTAAAAGTACTTCCAGGCAAAGTTATTATATTAAGTAAAAAAAAGAATAATTCAGGTTCCTTGTTTAAATTTTACTATGTTAAAACTTTTATTATGAAAAGATAATTGGGATAAATAACAAACCGAGCTATACAAATTAATTGTGTCTTTAAAAAGGTACAGTGTGTAGAAGGGGAATACATATATTGTTTTTCTACACACTGCACCTTTAACTTGATGTAATTACTTTCCCTGAGAGTGCTTTTAACTCAGTCCAGGTGAGCCAATGCACGAGCCAGTGTGTTTTCCCTTTAAAGCACATGCATGCTTTGTGTGAGGCAGCGTTAACATTAGCCACCTTGTTATTCAAGTAACCACAGCCCCCATTAAAACCATTAAAGTGACCAGTTACACGTTAAATCAACTACTTCCACTCCTTTAAAAGTCGCTTGTTTTCAAACAAAGTTGCTATTACGTGTCTATGTGTGCATAATAAGCACAACACGAGGAGTTGGTTCAAACCATACAAATCAAAATCAGTCATGTTGGAGGCGTTAAATCCGGGTACTGTCCCTTTAAATCATAAGAATCCAGTTAACGTTACACCAAAGTAAAAACTCGATACATTAGTTATTTGGTGTAACAACACACTGGTGTTAATCTGCGTTCATTTATACGTGTTTATGCTGCTTGGTTAGTCGCTTCCATGTTAGTTTAAGAACACTTTAAAAGGAATAAGTAACTTAACGCTAACGTGGCGAGCTTTGTGGTAAAAACATGAACTCCCAACTGACGACACTCAACGTCTCAACTGTAGAAACTCACCAAACAATACCTACCAAGGGAGAGATTTCCGGATTAATAATGACACTGACAGTGCGAGCGACTGACTTCAGTGAGCGAGGTTTGTTTGTGTGAGTTGTTTCTTCATGTCCACACACAGCGCCGGGGGAACGTCGCCGGAGGAGGACGAGCTCACCTATTCAATTGTTTGAATGTGAGAATCAAATTTGTTCTACTTGGCGAGTCCTCACTGTGCAGCTGTTGAGTTCTGAGGCGCGCGCCCGCTCCCCTCTCTCTCTCTCTCTCTCTCTCCCAACGACTCTAACACAAGGGAAGATGGAGCGCGTTCACGACAAGCTTCCACCACCACCCCCCCAAAAAAACGCATAGGGTAGTCACGTGACCACGAATAACAGAGAGGGATTACTACATTTATTCACTGGAGAGAGGAAGATAAGTTTGTTTGAATGGTTAAAGGAACTTGTAACGAATCCTAAACACATTAAGAAGGCTTAGAACAGAAATTAAATAATATGAATAAATTAAAAAACAAAGTTTCTATTTTGAATACTCAACTCAACTTCATGCAGCTCAAAGTGCTTCACAGAATAAAAAAGAGGGATTACTACATTTATTCAGTGAAGAGAGGAAGATAGTTTGTTTGAATGGTTAAAGGAACCTTGTAACAAATCCTAAACACATTAAGGAGGCTTAAAACTGAAATTAAATAATATAGATAAATAAAAAAAACAAAGTTTCTATTTTGAATACTCAACTCTCAACTCAACTTTACTTACATGTAAACTTGCAGCTCAAAGTGCTTCACAAAATAACAGAGAGGGATTACTACATTTATTCAGTGAAGAGAGGAAGACAAGTTTGTTTGAATGGTTAAAGGAACTTATAAAGAATCCTAAACACGTTAAATTGGCTTAGAACAGAAATTAAATAATATAAATAAATAAAAAAAACAAAGTTTCTATTTTGAATACTCAACTCTCAACTCAACTTTACTTATATACAGTATAAACATGCAGCTCAAAGTGCTTCACAAAATAACAGAGAGGGATTACTAAATTTATTCACTGAAGAGAGGAAGATAAGTTAGTTTGAATGGTTAAAGGAACTTGTAAAGAATCCTAAACACATTAAAGAGGCTTAGAACAGAAATTAAATAATATAAATAAATAAAAAAACAAAGTTTCTATTTTGAACTCTCAACTCAACTTTACTTATTTATGGTTTCTTGGGTAGTTTCTGTTGGCTTCATGATATAAAAAGAGTAAACACAGTTGTTTGATGAAAACGTTGTTTCACCCAACCACTAACCATGAGTGAAAAAAAGTTTTTCTATTATCATTCATATTCCCTGAAAAATGGCCCAAAAAAATCACAAATTCTGCCAGGGTATGTAAACTTATAAGCATAACTGTATAAACATGCAGCTCAAAGTGCTTCACAAAGTAGCAGAGAGGGATTACTACATTTATTCACTGAAGAGAGGAAGATGAGTTTGTTTGAATGGTTAAAGGAACTTGTAACGAATCCTAAACACATTAAGTAGGCTTAGAACAGAAATTAAATAATATACATAAATAAAAAAAACAAAGTTTCTATTTTGAATACTCAACTCTCAACTCAACTTTACTTACATATAAGCATGCAGCTCCCATGCCTGGGAGTGCTTTTAACTCAGTCCAGTTGAGCCAATGCATGAGCCAATGTGTTTTCCCTTTAAAGCACATGCAGCGTTAACATTAGCCACCTTGTTATTCAAGTGACCAATACAATAGAAAAATAATTTAGGTTCCTTGTTTGAAATGTTACTATGTAAAACTTATATTATGAAAATATAATTGGGATAGTTACCAAAATAACAGTGTCTTAAAGGTACAGTGTGTAGAAGGGGAATATAATGGTGTTGCCTAACACCCCCTGACACTGTACCTTTAAGACACAATTCATTTGTATAGCTCTACAAATAGGCAAAACTGTTGTTAAAGGGGAAACAGAAACATCAATTTATTTGTTATTTATCCCAATTCTCTTTTAATAATATAAGTTAACATTTTAAACAAGGAACCTAAATAGTATTTCTTATTTAACTTGATATAATTACTTTGCCTGGAGAGGTCTTTAAAGGTATAGTGTAGAAGAGAGGAAGATAAGTTTGTTTGAATGGTTAAAGGAACTTGTAACGAATCCTAAACACATTCAGAAGGCTTAGAACAGAAATTGAATAATATTAATAAATAAAAAAACAAAGTTTCTATTTTGAATACTCAACTCTCAACTCAACTTTACTTACATTATATAGCACCTTTCATACATATACACAAGCAGCTCAAAGTGCTTCACTAAATAACAGAGATGGAAAACAACAGCAATGGTAAAATTAAAAAAGGCATTATTATAGATAAAGTAAAATCAACACAGTAAAAGTAATAGAATAAGTAAGAGTGGAAAGAAAATTTAAAAAATAAGATAGTGTTAACACGATCAGATGAATACAAGAAATAAATAGATAAATGTTAAGCAATGATTCAAATAATAATGCAATCCATGGCTAAAAATAAATGACTCCAAATTAAAAGCTAGATTAAAAAGGTAAGTCTTAAGCTTACTTTTAAAAACACTTAGAGAGCTCGCTGTTTTGATGTCCAGAGGCAGAGAGTTCCATAGCTTAGGGCAGCCCTATTAAATCAGCGGCCCGCGGGCCACATGCAGCCTGAAAGCAACCCTCAAGTCGCCCGAAAGCATCTGCAGAGTGATTATGACTTGGGACTTTTACTAACACTGACAAGTGCTGCTCTTTTATTATGTTTATGCCCTTGCAATACGTTAATAAACATCCAGTGTGTTTGTTATCTATTTGTTTTTCTTTTAAATGGTTAACTTTGCTCACTGTCTGCTAAAAATGTCCAGCCCAGCTCATGTCCTTAGTCTGAAAATCTGGCCTGACCAAATATTTAATTGAACAGCCGTGGCTTAGGGGCATAAAAACAGAAAGCTCTGTGGCCGGTGTTTGTGTGAGACACACAAGGAACATATAAAAGGGAAGCATTCGAGGACCTCAGTGATCGAGCTGGCACATACAATGTATGTATTAAATGAATACTGTCATTAAATGTTAAGACACTGCTTTTATTTGAGTTCTTTATGGGGTTTTTTTAAGAGGTATTATATCATCAAACAGCAAAACAAGCAACATTAAGAGCTTAAAATGTTGTTGTTTTTTGTTACTTTTTTTAAAGAGGTACCAAAAAGCCTGATAAAAACACATCAAAAACTATGCTTTATTGTTTTATGTGTCATCTGTTCATGTGCAATCTTCCAATCAGCAGCTGAAACAGGTAAGACAATCTTAAACACTTTCATGAAAGCTTAGTTTGTATAGTTCCTTATGTTACAAATCCATGTGTATGCAGTGAGCCATGTGTTATAGTGTTTTTTGCTCACTTGTTTGCCTCATGATAACACCTCTTAAGCAGCACTAATTTATGCAAACTGTCACAGATTGAGTCAATGTGCTGATTAGAGCCACAGACAACATAACAATACCTTTTTGTCAAGTAATGCTGCTTTGATTGAAGCCACTTTAAAAGGTATCATCTGTCTTCTTCTTCTTCTTCTTCTTCTTCTTCTTCTTCTTCTTCTTCTTCTTCTTCTTCTTCTTCTTCTTCTTCTGCTTCACGCTCCAACGGCATGCATCAGCTACCATGTGGAAGTGGGGGAGGGGTGCTACAAACTTTTTTTTTTTTTTCACAGTAATGTGAGGAGATTTTGCAGAAGCAGGTTGGTTGAGTCATGAAAATGCTCTTCTTCCTATTCCACCACATTAAGCCTGGCCTGGTTTCTATACACTTTTAACTTAAACATCCTTTTCCTTATCATACTTTAATGCTGCTGTCACATTCAAACATGTTTGATCTTGAAAAGAGGGGGAGGCTTTCTATAGCTTATTTTAATGTGAAACATCACAAACAAACATTTAAAAGCTTATTATAATAGTGCTGAAATAACACAACATAATGGCTTAGACTATGTGTAGTCACTTATACACATTATTGGAGGACAAAGACTATCACCTACAGTAGCACCCTAATGTGAAGTTAAAGCACCGCCCCTCCTCCACCCTCTGATCCTCCAAACAGACACCATCCATTGATGGTTCCTTGAAGCCATACATTATTCAATCAATGAAGATATTCAGTAGGACGCAGAGTATTGAAACATAAACACACTCCTCTGCTTGAATGCTCTGAATGGCAGCAATGTGTGGAGAAAAAAAGCTTCATCAGCAACCACTCCCAGCTAAGAAACACTGAACAAAGACTGGTACATTCAGTTTGCTGCGTGTCCCCCCACATCAGGGTGGGTTCTTTCTCTTCTATAGGCTGCTAGATTGTTTCGTCTATATCGAATAGAGTGTGTTTGTTTTTTTGTATTTCTTAATAGATGTCACCAAACAGGTCAGACTAACTCAGAAGTCTTTCTTCTATTTGATTTAGAAAAGCAGATCTGCAGGTTTTGCAAGCATACTTCACTTCATGATTGTTGTGCACACATATGTCACACATGCAGATTATACACCTATTAAATACTACACAAGAAGGCTATTATTATACATATAAGAACAATTTCTTCAATCAACATGTGGATTAAAAAACTCCACATGTTCCTTGATGACATACACGGTCATTTAAAACATCCTAAGTGTGTCTTACTTTATAGAGACTTAATCTCTTACATGTGCTGCCCCCTAAATTAAAACATTTTCCTGCTCCCTGCAGAAGTATGAATCTGATTGTGGTATTCTTCTCTCACCCTGAGATCCTGTTACACAAACAGGTCTAGTATGTTAATCAAAGGCACCACATGTGACACATCGAGGCCTCCCGCTCATTTCCTTTTGTTCTGCGACCACAAAGGCTCTGTGAAAGGCGATCAATCTGCAGGAGCAGTGTGATGCCTCAGGATGATGAGATTACACAGAGATGTTGTTGTCTGTCATAGGAAAGAAAATAGTCTATGTGCAGGAGTGGGAGAAGTGCTCATATGATGTTAGGAAGGAAAAGTGGGCATATATCTCCAAATGTCCCGAAAACACTCGGCTGCAAGCTAATACCTGCATGAAATCAATCAAAACATGACATGGATTACAAGAATAACATAATGTAAGGCAGCTAAATCTTCTTCATGACATATAAGTACTGATAGACACATAAGGAGCATTTTTATGATAGAGGTGGTAGAAATTGAGCATATGTTAACAACTTTACACACTGATGCACATTGTAAATTATTAAAAATGTGTATAAACATGTTTTGTCTTTGAAACCACAATCTGTCACATAATTGTTGTGGAATAAAAGGTTAAAGGTTAGAATAAGGATTGTAAGTATAAAGTAGCAAACACTGAGATATATAGGTGAAGTTTAAGCACCTCATATTTATATTTGAGTGATCTCTTTTAATTTAAATTTATCTTAAAACATACCTTTTATTGTGGAGCTTTTCCTGACTTTATCTGAAATTTATTTTACTTTATTTTATTTGAGTTTAAATGTTTTAAGAAACATTATAAAATAATTTTAACCCTTTAGAGTTTTTTTAAGTGAATTTTATGTCTTTTAAAATGTGTTTTATTTCTTTATCTTTCCTTGTGTGATTTTACAAACTGCGTATTTTATTTTGCTGCCCATGTAAAAAACTCTTTGTAACTTGGTTTTTGAAAAGTGCTCTATAAATACAGTTATTATTATTATTATTTTTATTATTATTATTATTATTATTATTATTATTAATAATAATTTTATTATTATTATTATTATTATTAATATCATTATTATTATTATTGTTGTTGTTCTTCTTCTTCTTCTTCTTCTTCTTCTTATTATTTATTTCATTTATTTTATTCATTTTATTATTATTATTATTGTTGTTGTTGTTATTATTATTTTATTTATTTATTTATTTTATTTATTTTATTTATTTTATTTATTTTATTTATTTTATTATTATTATTATTATTATTATTATTATTATTGTTGTTGTTGTTGTTGTTATTATTATTATCTTTTTGATTTTTACTTTTATAATTATTACTATTTTTTTAATATATATATTTTTTATCATCATTAGATTTGTTTAAAAATTCTTAGTTTTTTTTCCCACTTTTAAAAAGATCAAAGTAAAGATAAAAGTAAGGTATAAAAACAAATATTTCTTTCATTGCTGTTATTGAATCCTTATCCTCTGTGGTGTAGCAACAAGTGGGCAAACGTTTACTTCCAGCTGATTGAATTAACCTTGTCCCATTGTTTGACATTATGCTAATGCAATTTCTCTTCCACAATCCACCAAACTCATTCTCACAGATTATGTCTTTCATAAAAAACCCATCCTACACATATGCATCCAGTGATTTGTAATTAAAAGAAAAAAACAATAGCTTAAAAAAATGCCTGAATGAGTGATAATGTATTCAGGAGACAGACAGCCTGATAGGAACAGGATGGGCGGATGGGGAAAGGCTGCGGAGGCTTCTTTTTGTCCTGACGTGTCAGGAGCAGCTGACTGCATTGTTCTCCTGCAGATTCACAGCCTGCCTTCTTTCATAATCCCAGAGTCGCTCCTGAGACACACTGATAATATATAATCTCCTTTCTCACCCCGAGACGGCCATATTTATTCAGTGCAACCAGCTGTTGTGTTGTTGATCATCAGAGAAGATTTATCAGTCAGAGAAGGTAGTTTGTTTCTGTCCTCAGCACAAGTTAGAAACATGTTCAGAGAAAAGATGGCGTCTGTTTGTTTCACTGCCTGTGAATACTCTCTGTATGATCGTATTTGTGTTTTAAACTTAATTCCACAGTGACCCAAATTGACCTGTTACCTACTGAAAACAAAGGAGGATGCAACACAAGCCAGACTTGTTGCTCAGTAATGAGAAATTACATTCAACAAGGAATAGAAAACTTTAGATTGCTAACAAACTTTTATTTGATACAACCTGTGTTAAGCAGTCTTTGGGATTAATAATGCTTAGATTAATCCAACTTTATATTATATTAACCATCTGTTTTTGCACATATTAGTAAAAGTTGACATTTGCCATTAAAACATCAAATCATGGACCTTTAATCCTAACCCTAAAGATATATGCACATTTTTCTGTTCTTAAAGCTCCTGTGAGGAACTTTCAATTTGTGTTGATTTTGGCGCCCCCTGTGGACAAAATGTACATAATATCTGTAGCCACAATGAAGAGCCAAAAGCCGCTGAGAGGCTGAGGTTGGGCCTAGTTAAGTGTCGGACGTGCTAAAAGCAAAAATCACTAATGCACAAAAAGTAAGTTTAACCTATTAGTACGAAAAAGGATAATTAACTCATGATGATAAAGTGCACAAAAGAAAATAGCGAAAATAAGCGATAATAATAAGTGGTAAACAAAAAGCACGGAGACCCAGCTCACCCCCTCTCTCTAACTCCAAACAAAAGAAAACAAGTGGCCTCCTCATTGAGATATCATGAGAGCGTTTCCTCAGTTCACTCAGCAAATTTAGATTTTGTATTTATCTATTTTATTTTTATTGTTTTTATTACTATTGTTGCATATTGTGTTGTTAACCTTAGGATTGTGGGGTGGGTCTGGAGTTGGGGTTGGGATCTTTTTCTTAATTTATTCTATTTTAAGTTGTTTTTCTTGTACAGCACTTTGTGTTACAATGTCATTGTATGAAAAGCGCTTTATAAATAAAGTCTGATTGATTGATTGATTGATAAATGAACAGAATATCCCCGCCCCTAACACATGACCCATAAATACCTAATTAACTGACCCCACAATAAACCATATTGTAAACAAACATCAAAAATATACAAACAATAAACTACCCTCAACCTCAAAAATAACATACATTATCTTTCAGCTGATTTTGTCTTCTTTTTTTTTAAGCGCTGTTTTGAAGCCGATTGTCAGCGGGAGCCATATTGGAAATGCTGAACTCAGTCTAACTTCGTCCGAGCTAGTGTGAGGTAAAGAGGTGGGCCTTTAGCCTTTTTGTTAACAGCTACAGGGTGCCCGTCTGTCAATCAAGTCAGCCATGCCCTTATTTGGGCAAAACATGTATGTACTTCGAAAATACAGAGTAATATAAAAATTCACCCCCTGTACAGTGTGTGCGGATAGAGAAATTAACTACTCAGACTTAAACTGTTTTTGAACCAGACTGTAAACATGTTTATTTCAGCTGCAAAGATCGTCTTGTTTGAATGTGTGTGTATGTGGTTTCCTGTGTTTCTGCAGCCAGCCTCAAGCAGACGCTCAGTGAACTGCAGTTTTTAACACTTCAGCATAGGCTTCAAATTTAAGGACGGGAGGTTGTCGCTTGTGTAAATGTCATGGCAGTATTTTCTGATGAAAAATATCATCCTGCTTTCTTATAACAGTTAAATATATCACTCACTGTGAATTTGTACTTTTGTAAACATGAAGAGCTCTGTTTCTGCAGCATGACATCAATCATTCTTTAATCTGGTCTGACACCTACCCCCACGCAGCAGTTACAGGCATCAAACATGACAAGAAAGAAACAATCAGGCCTGGAACCTATGGTCTCACTTGCTTTTGTAGGTAATAAAGAGGCATCACTATTAATACCAAACAGTTTCAGAACCAGTTAAAAACTTCCCACAGTAGCTTTAACTTTAGCTTCTTCCTGTTGTTTTGTGATAACTCTGCTTGCTAATTTAGCTGTAAAATTTCACTCATGTTTACCATTGACTCGCTGTTTCTGTACAATGTGCTGTGAATGCATATCCTTTAAACTGTTATTTTTCTAATAGACTATTTTTTATTGTCTATGGATTTTATCTCAATTTTACATGTACCAAGCAAATCAACAAAAAACTAACTAACAAACATCTTGTCTGAGTCTGAATTTGTCTGAACTATCTGTTCTAAATCAAACGCCCCCCTCCAAACACAGCTATGTGATCCCAACATTAAGATAGACCTCATGTTTTAATATGATATAAAAGTCTTCTTTCTACAAAACACTTCAAGTCAAGCATGAGATTCTGGTTGTCACACTGCAGAGGCCTTTTGGCCCCTTCAGCAGGATGTCACATTCCCCTGAAAGACTCACAAACACAGACCCTAAATATCACTGGAGGCAGCATCTGCATCAGAATACCTCCCTCACACACACACACACAGAGAGAGAGAGAGAGAGAGAGAGAGAGAGAGAGAGAGAGAGAGAGAGAGAGAGAGAGAGCATGCCTGCAGGACCTGATGATTCCCCCTGGCTTTACACTCTCCTGTTGAGGCCAGATCACTGTTATTGATTTGTTATCAGATCAGAACTTGTGATTGCACTGTCTTCTGGCCGGTCCCTGCAGTTGTTTTTTTCCCCCTCGTGTTTCCCCACAGAGCGGACCTGTTCAGCGAGCAGGGCCGTGATGCACATTAATGCTGACAGCAGGCCTCCTGTCAGGCCTGCCTGCCTACTGTGCCCTTGTTCCACCCCCTCTGAGCTCAGTGCATTCACACAATCCCAGGCATTGTCCCGGGATGAACTGCAGCAACACGCTGCTCAAGCACATCTTATGCAGTTTACAGTCTTTCTATACCTTGAACTCTTTCTTTTTCATACACCAGCGTTCATGTTTGCCTGTGTAGAAGAAACTGACAAGCCCTGAACTTTGATTGCTTTTGTATTCACATAGACGAGCTCTCTCTCTTTAAGCTGACATATTTCCGACACACTTCTAACCTGTGGGGACACGAAGCTCTTATCTTTGTCTGCTCTGTTTTTGTTCTTGGCAGGTCACTCAGATCCATAAAAGGCAGTAAAAAGTGAATTTATTTGTAAGAAAGTGAAGCCATGTTGAGAGTCAGGGTGAGTGATATACAGTTGTTCATTTCTATATTATTATTAAGTGTTTCTGGTGATTTTATATATTAGAAAATGAACGCAGCACCTTCACACATATTAGAAATACAGCGAGACAGAAAAATGTGACACTGCATCTCAATTTGAAGCTTTCCTCGGGGGGAA
Organism: Notolabrus celidotus; assembly: GCF_009762535.1. Classification (NCBI taxonomy): domain Eukaryota; kingdom Metazoa; phylum Chordata; class Actinopteri; order Labriformes; family Labridae; genus Notolabrus; species Notolabrus celidotus. The sequence goes on along the minus strand of NC_048282.1, from coordinate 33,079,478 downwards.
AAGAGCAGACAATGGACCACATGTCTTATACATTACGAGCAATACTTCACTTTTTCTCCTTTAGTGCCATGGCAATTACTTTAATGCACAATTTAAAATGATCATACCTATTATGGAGGGCGTGTGCCTCATTGATAACAAAGGAGCAGTGTGAGTTATGCCTTCAGGGGCCACGACTCATCACTTAATGGTGGGTGAATGGGGGGTCTCAGACGTTACTATCTAAAACACATCCTTCCAAAGACTTCACTCTGCGCTATCCATCAAAGAAATTACATCATAAACGGTAAAAGAAGATTTGAGGGCTTCCTGTACCCGGAATACCAAATTCTTTAGGTCTTGTTCCCCGTCGTTTATCCCAGGATGTCTCTGAAGAATGTAAATGAGTGTTCAGCGGTGATGTCCGGCAGTCATCCCTCCTCTGACTGTCGTGGTTACAGATGACGGCGAGTGCAGCGGCCACGTCTGTCAGATAACTGTCACCTGTCTGTCAGAGAGACAAATAAATACATGAATGAGTAAGGTCTATAGTATTTGCCTCTGCACCCAACATAGCAAAGTGTGAGTCACATGTCACGCCTTACAGCTCTCACAAGTTCTCTGATGAAACTCACAGTGAGGAGTTTTTATCTGCATATTTCACAGCTTGCATTAAGTGCTGGTGTTTCTGAGATACTAAAGGAAACCAGACTATCAGTGAGAAGATGAGATGTGTGGCAAACTCAAGACCTACCATTTTAGTCTTGCTTTTAACTAAGTTTTATTTTTATTCTTTACAGTTTTATTTATTTATTTATTTATTTATTATCTATTTCAAATTTAGTCACTTTTATTCTACTTTATTTATTTATTTATTTACTTATTTATTTATTTTAAGTCTCACATCTTATTTTCTTTTAATGGTTTAATATTTTAGTCTTTTATTATCTTAGAAATGTATTTTACTTTGGTGATTTTAATTTAACATCTTATTTTACCTCCAGTGTTTCCTCATTAAGGTAACATGAGAGCGTTTCCTCAGTTCGTTCAGCAAATTATTTAGATTTTTTATTTATTTATTTTATTTATTTCAATTGTTTTTATTACTACTGTTGCATATTGTGTTGTTAACCTTAGGGTTTGGGGTCGGGGCTGGGGCTGGGATCTTTTTCTTAATTTATTCTATTTTAAGTTGTTTTTCTTGTGCAGCACTTTGTGTTATGTCATTGTATGAAAAGCGCTTTATAAATAAAGTCTGATTGATTGATTGATTGATTGATTGATATAACTTATCATTTAAAGCTGGGGTTGGTAATCAGATTTAGATACACTTTTTGTTATACTGGTTAAAATGATCTATATGTCCCGATGCCAATCAATACATAATGTGTTCTTAAAAAAGAGTGGGAAAAAAAGCTGCTATCTACAGCCGGAGTAAACCTGGGAAAACACCAACCAATCCCTGCCATCAGGAGCCAAATGATGAAACCAATCAAATCCTGTCCTGCCGTTCTGCCCGCCTCCTGCAAAGCGTACATTTCATGTTTGTTTGTGTTTTTAACTTTCACTATGAGAATGTTTTGGTGGACCTTGCTCTGCTTCCTCTCTTAATACAGCTGAGTGAGCGACATGTGTGTGGGTTTCCTCGTTCTTACATCAACAATATTTCCCCTATGGGGCGGCAGTAGCTCAGTCCACAGGGACTTGGCTTGCGAACCGAAGGGTCGCCGGTTCGAGTCCCAGTGTGGACGAAGTTTGGCAAGTGGACTGGTGGCTGGAGAGGTGCTGGTTCACTTGCCTGGGCACTGCCGAGGTGCCCTTGAGCAAGGCACCGAACCCCCAACTGCTTAGGGTGCGCTGGTTAATGGCAGTATCCTCACTCTGACATCTCTCCCTAAGCATGTTCACTGCATGTGTGTGCATTTGTATGTATATACCAAAAGAAACTGTATGTGTAGCATGTCCAAAAATAGCATGAGTGAAAAATTTGAACTTCCCCCCTGGGGATTAATAAAGTACCTTTCTTCTTTCTATTCAAGGTAATTACAATGCACAAAAAGCATTGTTGACTTAAAAACACATCATAGTAACAATTTTCTGTGTGTTATTGTGATTTCATGTTTACGAAATATATGTTTTGCATTTTTTCACTGTTAAAAGAGTTTTGGCTAACACAGGCAATGTATAAGCTTATACATACCCTATCTGTCTTTCCAGACCCAACTCGGTCGAGGCATGATGGCTGTGTAACATGAGTCTGGTTCTGTCTGAGGTTTCTGCCTGTTAAAAGGAAGTTTTTCCTCGCCACTGTAACTAGCTAAATATTGCGATGTGCAATGCTCATGATGGATTAAGGTGGGGTCAGACTGAGTCTTACCCTGTCTTGAAGTTGGGTCTCTGTTCATAATTTGACATAGAGTGGTCTAGACCTCCTATGTTTGTAAAAGCGTCCTGAGATAACATTTGTTGTGATTTGGCGCTATACAAATAAAGATTGATTGACTGATATAAGCCAGCTTGAAGAGACCTGTAGCATCTGTAACTGTTCAGCGCCCGGTCATGGCGGCTTAAACAGGTCAAGTTTATGCCTGTGTAATTGTATTGTAGAGCAAATATGTTTGTTTGCCCTTAGATAATTCATATGAGAACAGTTATAAGAAGGAAAATAATAAGAGAAAAAATAGCAATAAGTTACAAGGTTAAAAATACAATGTATAATTCATGTGTTTAGAAATATGGCTTAATACAGACGGGTGAGTGACTTGTGGGTTTCCTCGTTCTTACATCAACAATATTTCCCCTATTCAAGAAAATTAACATGCACAAAAAGCATTGTTGACTTAAGAACACATCATAGTAACAATTTTCTGTGTGTTATTGTGGTTTCATGTTTACGAAATATATGTTTTGCATTTTTTCACTGTTAAAAGAGTTTTGGCTAACACAGGCAATGTATAAGCTTATACATACTCTATCTGTCTTTCCAGACCCAACTCGGTCGAGGCATGATGGCTGTCTAACATGAGTCTGGTTCTGCCTGAGGTTTCTGCCTGTTAAAAGGAAGTTTTTCCTCGCCACTGTAACTAGCTAAATACTGCGATGTGCAATGCTCATGATGGATTAAGGTGGGGTCAGACTGAGTCTTACCCTGTCTTTAAATTGGGTCTCTGTTCATAATTTGACACAGAGTGGTCTAGACCTGCTATGTTTGTAAAAGCGTCTTGGGATAACGTTTGTTGTGATTTGGCGCTATACAAATAAAGATTGATTGATTGATATAAGCTAGCTTGAAGAGACCTGTAGCATCCGTAACTGTTCAGCGCCCAGTCATGGCGGCTTAAACAAGTCAAGTTTATGTCTGTGTAATTGTATTGTAGAGCAAATATGTTTGTTTGCCCTTAGATAATTCATATGACAACAATTATAAGAAGGAAAATTAATAAATTAGCTATAAATTACAAGGTTAAAAATACAATGTATAATTCATGTGTTTAGAAATATGGCTTAATACAGACGAGTGAGTGACGTGTGGTTTTCCTCATTCTTACATCAACAATATTTCCCCTATTCAAGGGTACAACACACCCTTGCTAGGCCAACGGCACCCCATACACACCCACATCTGACATCATGTTTATAGTAGTGACAAGCATTATAATAAGACTTATCTAAAAGCAATATATATCCAAAATAAAATATGTTATATAATGCTAAAAAGACTCAACTAAATGTCAGGATTTGCTGATCTGTGATGATGGACGGTTTGCTGTGTAGTGTCTGTGACAGAGGGCAGAGCAGAAAGACACACAGCACAGAGGAAGTAGTTTGACTTTGGCTGCAGACAAACAAAATCTGGCATCTTGCTGCATATTTCTGAAGAGGTGTGGCTGTGTGTTAAAAGATCTTCAGAGCATAAACACTGAGAGAGAGAATCAGAAAGTGACATCTTGTTTTTCTGTTTCTCCGCTTTGTTTTCATGAGCGGCGCTCTCCTCACTTTGTCTCTATGTAATTCGACCACCACTGCTTTCTTTCTCTTAAGCATGTGGCAGTGAGGGGTTAAATTAGGACTCTTCAGCTGTTTTTTTGTTTTCATAAGCTTTTGTACTTTTTTACACTTATTAATGTACAAGTAACTAAGATTGTATCACTTTAAAGAACGTTGCATTGGAAAATATTGAAGTATAAAAAGTTTTGACAACCTTAGTACAGGGTGTCTAGCTTTTATAAGTTCCTGTTTATGTATCCCTTACTCCTCCATAGCCCCACCCTCTCGCCCATATATGGTCACTTCTGGCTCCAAAAAACATCATGGCAAAAAACAAACTCCAGGCATCAGTAGACAGCCCACCACTCAATAACATCACCTTGATTTTGTCACCATGATAGATAACATAAAGTTTTTTTTACAGCTGCTTTTACATGAATTGGATATCACTAGTGCAAGAATGTCATATTTTCATTTGCCAAACTTGTTTGGTCACATATTTTTGCACTTGTTGCAACACCCAGTTGTACCAACACCCACTGCAATTCATTATAAAGAGCAACAAACAAATGTTGAACATGTTTATTGTCTTCAAGATGGCTAAAGTTAAGCTTACATACATACTTGTAGGCAAACAAAAGCATGTTATTAATTGCACATACGCCAAACACAAATGACTAACACCATAAGACATGCACGTTTAGATACACGACACAAAGTGCTGCGATCAAATTAAAAGCTAATCGTCTGTGATGTATGAGAACTGCAAAAAACGTACCACAAGGACACATTTGCACAAGGACACCATTCTGCCACCTCGGATGCATTTGTTATTGTGAACACTTACAATCAGGTCCCCACAGAGCGGTAAAGATTGTGATTTTCCCACATGACCCAAAAACATGACGTGTTAAAGTATGTGCTTTAGTTTTACATTTAGCTTGCATAGAGTTAACAAATCTGTGAGTGCAGTTTGTTATAGAAACGTGATCTTCTTATCGGCTCTATAAGGAGCTGTTACGTTAAATGTTATATACAATAAAGTACTTTTTTTCAATATCCTTTTTTTTTATCCTCTGCGTCGCCACGACTGTATGATTCTGTGTATTGTAAAAAGCCCAGTGTGTCAGGTGGTGAGAACAGACAGAAGTCACATTGTAGAAAATGTTTCACACACACTTGTCAAGACATTTATATAACCAAAAATATATAGATTTTTCTCAACGACCCTGCCATCCTTTATTTCCACCTGTTGAACCCTCCTGCTCGTGGCTCATCCGTCCCACACTTGCTTGAATTCTCCCGGACTCTTTGCTCTTTGCATTGTGACTTCTTAACAGTAACAGAGACAGAAAAGGTAGTTAAAGAGAGGGATGGAAGGAAGGGGAGGTGATATAAAGAGAGATAAAGATTGAGTAAGAGCAAGGAAGAGAAAGTCTGTACAGAGAAACTTCAGTGTTGGTTTTGGTTTCATTTGGCCTTCTCGGCTGCTGCAGCAGCGGCTGACTCCGTCTGGACCTCGGCCTCTGTAGAGTTACGTTTCAGACTCTGAAATGACATTACACAAGAGTCAGTCCCTGAAGATGTCTACTGTGCTTCCCTTTTCTTTGAGTTTTTTAGGGTTTCATTTTAAGTCTCCTAAAGGTTTTGTGTTCGGTGTTAGTTGTGGCGATCTATCTCTAGTTTGAGGTGTTAGTTTTGTTACTACATTTCTTTCCTCTAGTTTAACTGGTATATTAACTCAAGGTGATTAAAACCAGTGGCATCCGGCCCTTGCCTTTAGGTACTGCATGAGTTGCTGCTGCCATCTAGTGGATAAATCCTTAACAAACAGACTACCTCAATTAAAAAACGCAATGTGAGGAAGTCTATGCACTCTCCTCACCAGACTTTTAAAGAACGTGTGAATGGAGTTCCTCTTCTCCAGTCTCTTGGGCACATTGGCTGCATCGTCTCCAGCTTGAGGGGCCGGTTTGATTTCGGGGGCCGCCTCTGAAGACTTGGCTGCAGCTTTAGGTTCCTCTTTGGCTTTAGCTGCCTGAGCTGCCTCGGCTGCTGCAGCGGGAGCGGGGGTGGCCTTCTTGGAGCCGGAGGCCTAAAAGTGTTGTGAATGAACTGAATTATTCCAGCTCTGTACAAAATCCAAAGTCTCCTCCGCATTGGTTTCTCTCTCCTCATTAAATGCAGATGGACTTTGCGATGAAACATTTGGAGTGAGTTTAAGATGTACGAACCAGGGGGTTAGGAGAAGTGTGACAGCAGCATTGTGATTAAGAGGGGTAATCATAGCAGCACTCTCAAGCCAATAAGATAGTTTTAAAGCAGGTTGAAAACCAGGCGCATTACATGAAAGTACACTGGTTAATTCAGCAGTCATAGTTTGACTTTATTTACCAGTCCAGTTGTTCTCCTGAGGAACCGAACTCCACTTGTGGAGGCTGCCTGGACTTTTGTAGTCATGTTGTCTAACAGTACCTCAAATTCACATTAATCTGTTACTCTCTGTTTAGTAATTCATTTACATTTCATGCTCAGAATTGTAGATATTTCAGAGACCTCTAAATGGTCCTTACTTTAGGCTTGAAGAAAGAAAGGAAGGCTGCTTTTGTGTCTGGTTTCTTCTCTTCCTGAGCAGGCGGCGGCGGTTCCGGCTTTGCAGCAGCCTCCAGAGTGACGACTTTTGAGGGATCCACCTTCTTTCATCAAAACAGCAGAGGAGAAAATACACATTATGATCTCTGAAGGAAGCAAAGGCGTGACCACTGTTGAGACTTACAGTGAGAGAGTGAGAGGAGGAGCTGCCACCTGAGAAGTGAAAAAAAAGAGGTAAGAAAGTCCAGGATGGGAGCTGGAAGAGAGGTCGACAAACCTAAGAAGAAACAGTCCCTTTAAGCATGAAGGTACCCGCGACACCATGCACAAAAGCAAAGAATGTTATTGTGTGTAAAAAAGGAAGATAACCTTCAAGAGCATTGGAACATTTTGGGGAAATGTACCATTTGCCAACATGCTGAAATATGAGAAGACTGATACCTTTTCATGTCTTAACCCTAGAACACTATCGCCGGGGGATTTTCACCCGAGCAAACACATTTACATTTTCATTATGTTGCGTTTGTCTGAGTGTCATGGGTCCCTGGGTAGCTTCAGCATCGTCTTTGGCGTCTTTGAAGGCGTGGGTGTGTCCCTACTCCAAAACCCGCTTTTTCCTACAGGCACGTGTTCGGGTGATTTTTTGTTTCTCTCTCATGCAGCTGTTTTTGTGTCAAGGTGATTGTGCCTTCACCAGGGAAGTCTCAAATGTCCCCAGAATGGGTGGACGAACACCAAATTTCCAGTTTCATAATTTTTTTAAAGGAATTTTTGGTCCCAAATTCCAAATTTTCAGTAATTTTGGAGCATTTTTAAAGGGTCCCCCCATGATACAATGTTTTAATTTTTTTAGACATGGCACAGTTTAAAATAAAAGAACACTACTCCACTTTGTCATGTATTGTCATTGTCATTGTCATTTTGATGACAAGTACTTTTCATTGGGTATAAAAAAAAAAACGACATCGACCTGTCCTTCCACCCACCGTTATGGGGACTGTAAGATCTATCTACGATAAGGTGGACGAGCTAACCCAGCACCAGAGGGAATACTGGCAGAGTAGCATCATGCTAACAGAGCTACCACTGGACACGAACGCCACATTGGAAGGATTTCACCTGCTGTGGGCGGACAGGATACAGGAGAGCAAGACTGGAGTAACTGGGGAAGAAGGCCAGCTCAGTCCTGGACCCTGTGGAGGCTGACAGTAGAATTATGGCCAAGCTGTCGTCTTTGATGAACATTTATATATATATATGTATATATATTATTGTTGAAATTCTTGTTCTGTACACCTTTTTGTTTGCTGCTGTAACTTAATGAATTTCCCCCTTATCTTATATTATCTTATCTTATCTTTTCTTATCTTATTATATTGAGTAAAACACACCCGACATTAGTGATGCTGATACTAATTTTAGCGATAGTGTTCTAGGTTTAAAAATGAGACAGGAGATGGTTAGCTTAGCGTAGCATAAGAGATGGAAAAAGGGGAAAAATAGCTAGCTTAACTTCTTAGAGTTTGACAGTTTTTGTCTTGTATTTTAATTTCTAATAAAGCCAAAGTGGAAAGTGAAACCAAACAGATGTTGTTTTACAAAATAAAGCATGCTAGTTAGCAACAGTGCTAATAAGCAGACTTTGACAGCCGCACTCAGGGCTAGCTTTCCCCGTTCCCAGCAGTTATGCTAAGTTTAGCTAACATGCTTCCAGCTGTCGCCTCATGCATCACCGACAGAAGTGACCGTTTCTATTTTCTTGTCCAAGTATGACCAGGAAAGCGGGTACGCTAACTGTATTCCCCAAAATGTGGAAGTCCTTTAGTGTACCTCATCTTCTACCTCTGGTTGTTGTGCCTCTGCATCTTCAACCGTCTGAGGGGGGAAGAGAATTATTTGTTTCCCCCTCGTTTCAAGTTCTTGAGAAAGGCAATAAATCATGAGCTGGCACGTCTGTCATGATGGAACAAATGAATCCATTTATTAATCCGAAATATTGTCTGGTTTATGCTAATTTCATGTTCCCTAACTGGAGTGAATGAAAGATAATATTTGGTTCGGCATAATATTTGGTTCATCTTTGTACAACATCATGTCAGAGGTGCCTGTAGAGAGAAGAAATGAAGAATTAATATTCCCGAGCACCTCCTGCTGATTTACCTGCTCCTCTACAACTGGCTGCTCTGCCTCCTCTGCTGTCTCCGGGGGTTCAACAATTTCAGTCTGAGCAGATGCAAATTGATCAGACATTAGAACATATTGGTTTTAAAAGACACACAGGATCAGAGGATTATTCTGCTCCCTACAAAGGAAAAATAACCACAGGAGTGAGGACTCTCCTCCTTTGATTTACCTGGACTTCTACAGCAGGCTCAGGTACCTCCACCGGAGTCTCCTGCAGAGCAAAAATTAGTTTCTCATTCTGAAGAGATGCAAATGAAGAAGCTGTAACCTCATTGATTCAAAGCAGCTGTCAAACCCACATTTAAAGCTCCTGTGAGGAGTTTTTAGCTCATTATGAAACAGACTGAAAATAAACAAAAGCAAACAAAACCATCAGCAACAACACTGATAGTTTCTATATTCTCATCTGTAATGCCTGTAACCGCTGTGAGGTAGTGGGTGTCAAACCAGATGATTGACAGCATTTTTATACATTTCCCACAACAAATATTCACACATTTCACAATGAAAAGAACGCATGATGAGATATTTTGTTACCTAAGTATTTGCAGCACAAGATCAGCAAAGATATGAGGTATTACTTTGGCCACAGGGGGCGCCAAAATCAACACAAACTTAAAATCTGTGAAGGTTCTCAGTCATCCAGGTCATGGTAATCCGAAGCTTGATCCGTAGGGCAACTGGACTGGTAGAGATTCTTGAAGACGTTTCACCTCTCCTCTTCCCCAGTCTGCTCAGAACTGAAGAAGCCTTTCGGAGGAGAGGTGAAACGTCTTCAAGAATTTCTACCAGTCCGGTTGCCTTACGGATCAAGCTTTGGAACACAAACTTAAAGTTCCTTACAGAAGCTTTAAATCCATATACATACATTTATTATATCAAATTCTGGACCTGGACTTCTACAACTGGCTCTGGCACCTCCAAAGGTGAAGAGCTAAACTACTTATTTACACCAACATTTCCTGAAAGACAGCTGAGTTGATAGAGCTCCAGTTTACCTGTGCTTCTACAACTGGTTGTGCATCTACTTCTACAGTCGGCTCTGGTTCCTTGATTGTCTGCAGGGTTGTGAAGGAGTTATTTACGTTAGTAGAAGCCAAAAGGACAGAAAGAAGAAGGATTATTATGAAATTCTTAGTGTGTTAGCATGGCATTGAGTGACGGATGGAACTGATTGACAGGTATGGTACAATTTGTACGACTGCTTGATGAGGTAAGATAAAAAGATGAATACCATTTTCATATCTGTGAGCCCGTTACAGAGCTAAAGCAAGGGGAAGGTTAGCTTAGCTTAGTATAAAGACTGGAGGTGAGCAGAAACAGCTAGCCTAGCTTTACTAAAAAGGTTGCAGATACACCTAACAGCACTAAATTGGGCTTCAAATCATATCTTATTTAATATGTACAAAACTAACACTTAAAACAATGTTATGGTTTTTAAATTAGTCCTTCAATGCAGCTATTTGTGACCAGCTGCAGAGTCACTGTTAGTGGCCTGGCTAACACGGGACTCCCGCCAGATCCGTGTCCGGTCCGTGTCCAATCTGCTGCAGTCTGGTTCCATGTTTTCTCGTCTATCAACACCCACCGGTTGCGTTTTCAGAACCTATTAGATCCGATGCCATGAGGGATCTGAGACGGACCGGACACTGATCCAGTGGAATGGCCATAACTCACATGGACCAAGACAAATTAAAACGCAACACAGATTGGATATGGAAAATGAGGTGAACTGTAGTTTAAGGCCAACTACTTCACCTTATTTCCCTTCTCTATGCTAAGCTACGTTAATTAAACTCTGGCTTCAGCTTAAAACTTAAAAGAGCAGTATTGTTTCTCATTTGACTGCAGCCAAAATTTAATTAGACGACTCAATAATGCATTTTAGATGTTTGTTATATGGACCATGGAAGGTCCAGTCATCAGTAGTGCTCTGGAACAGTAGTGCTAATACTCCTAGAGAAGTCTTCTTGCTAAAGTCACACTAATACTGCTAAACCCATTTCCTCACATTGCTAAACACTACCTTTCACATCATATTGTTTGGTTTCTGCCACCTCCAGACTAACAGCTTTTGGTCAGTTAGTAACGGGATGAGTCAGTCTGAGAATATGATAATCTACTGTACCCCTGCTGCAGGCTTGGCCGAGGCTCCACTTGAGGCCCCCTTGCCTTTTGATGCCTTGAAACCTATCTGTACCTCAAATCCACATACAGCATGTTTCACACTATTTTATAAACCCAAACACAGTGTCACATGTCTGCATGAGTTATTATCTTAGCGTTAAGCTCTTCTTATTAACATTTTATTTACCTTTGGACTGAAGAATTTGCTCAGAGCGCTTTTGGCGGATTTTCCTTTGGACTCTGGCTCCTTTGCAGCAGCTTTTGGTTCTGGTTTTGGAGACGATTTCGCTGGTTCCGCTTTGATTTCCATTTTCGGTGGCTCTGGAGGAGGCGGCGGTGGGATAGACATTCCTTTGGGTACTGCTGGAGGTTCAGATACTTGTGCGACCTATGCAAGAGAGAATGGGAGTTACAACAATGCCCTGCAACGAAAAAAAAACCCAGGAGACTTTCTGCACGTCAATTTAAAAGTATGCAATGTAAATTATAAGTGATTTTAGTGCAATCATCCAAAACCAAGTGTTACAAAATGAAAAATGCAGATTAGCAAACAACATGGCTTTTATAGAAGTGAACTGAACCTTAAAGTTTCCAGTAAACTTTCACTGCAAGATCTGTTACTCAAATTAAAAGACTTCAGGTAATGTGCTCACAGTCGTGGTTGTTTCTGGTTGGCTCTCCTGCGGGGACTATTTGGCAACAGAAATAAGAAGCAGTTAGAGAAATAACAGTTAAATGAAGCAAACAAATTTGAGAAGAAAGCTTGTGTTCATGCTAAGGCTGAGGCTGTGTTCCCTCTTTAGGAGTACAATGGAGCTGAGGACATCCTTTTAATGCATGCAAGCGATGTACAGCGACAGTCAGACAACCTGTGTGACATCTGTATTCAACATTATGCAGAATGAACCCCGTGCATTACGTACATAAGTGCACTTGTGCAGCCTTACAAACCAGAGTATGCATAATGTTTGCATGGATATGGAAAGCAGATCAAACAGCATTATCACACTTTTGCAAATAAACCCATGGTAGTGGTTTGAAACTGATTTAACAGGTTTTTGTGTTACATAATGTTTCATTAGAAGCTCAACTGAGGTCACCTGGTCTTTTGCGGCAGCAGGAGCGGCTGTTTCCTTTTTGGTTGGTTTAGTGGGAGTCACCTGTGTGGCAGGAGAAGAAAAATAAACCGCCTTTAATCACTTTTATACACGCTATTTTGAAATAATAACAGAAAGAAACAGAAACAGTGTTGCTCATTAAGTTATGTGACATGACTAGGAATGAAGCTGCAGTGGTAAGACATTCAGAAAGTAGATGCAACAGCAAAAATAATTATTTCACTAAACAGAAGCCTTTCATAAATGCAGACATAGCCCTTTATGATACACTCACTGAGGCCCACAGAGTGCACACTGAGGTCCCTGACAGAGCACATACAGTACATGCGCTGTCATTGTGACAGCCATTGTGCTCCGGAGATGGCGTAGGCCTGCCCTCGCTCTATCTTCACAAATCTCAACTTCCAACAGCACAGGCCTCCCTTGTGAGCTCACACTATGGGTTGAACAATAGGCCACCACATTCCCGCATGTTCAAAGACTTGATTAGCATGGGGCTAGGGCAATGGTAACTCTTTAAAACGGCGTGAGTCCAAAAGACAGCACGATGAAGAGGAAATACAATAGCTGCTTGTTGTACGTCTTCCATAAGGCTCTGTCATCATGGCAGATTTTAGTTATGGATACCGTAACTGCCATAAAAGTCCCTTTTTTACATCCATACTTCAACACAGAATGAAACAAATATTTAAAAGTAACACATCTGGTTTCAACCTTTGAATTTATCCTGGCCTATCACCAGTTTTTAGGTATATCACCAAACATCTTGGCTTTAGTATGTGCTTAAATAAGAACATATTCTAACCTTTTGTGGTTTTAGCAGCTGGATTGTGTCAGTACATTTTGGATATTTCAAAGTCTTTGTCTGTTTCTGGTTGCAGCTATTCTTGGATTCATTTTCCCAAAGCAGTCTACTTTAAAAGAGCAGCAATCCAAAATTTAAAGTGCATATAAACCAAACCTAAATGCTAAAATTGTGCCACTTACTAGTGTTTTGAAGAAGTTCATAACTGAATTTTCTTCTAGGATATTCTCCTCTTCCTTTTCCTCAGGTTCACCGTTTTCTGGTTCTGGTTCAGGAGCTTTTTCTTCCTCTGGAACCGGCTCTGGAGTCGCACTCTCTGGCTCCGGTAGTGCTTCTGGCGGTGGTGATGGCTCTGGCTCTGGTACTTGCTCTACCTCAGCCGTCTCCTATACACCATCACAAAGAGTTATCCTTTCAGGGTTTATGTTAGAGCAGCGGCGCTGATATGCAAGCAGTGAGTGTCTTAATCGCAGCATTGAGATGGGAGCACAATTCCAACCATGCCTCTGCCTACTCGGGGCATTGTCAACAATCAGCCTTTTATTAATGTGTCTGTCCCACCCCTCACTCATTGATATTCAACAATGTGTGAGAGTTATGCCCTCAGAAATGTGAGGAATATAAAATACCTTGCTGTGTCCTTATAGCGAGTGAGTCATAAAAGGAAAAAAGATCAACCCTGATTTCAAGAACTTTTTTCATGAAGTTTTTTGCTTCAATTTTTCTTTAATGTTGCCAAAAAAAAAAATCATATTCATTTCTACCAAAGTAGTACTTCTTCTACTTCTGCTATGGTTGTGTCTTGTCATTAAATACTGTTAATAAATTACAGAATAATTAACAAATCATGTGAGAATAAGACACTTTTCAAGTTTTCATTTTAGATTTTATTGGAAAAAGTTTTAATACTTCACGGTTTAAACTTTGTGTCGATGATATATACAAACAGGCAGTTCACGTCATTATAAAACACAACTTATCTTACACATGTCATTCTGTTAAACGCATGAAAAGAGGTAGAACATTTCCAAAAACAATGTGCAAAACAACTCAACATTTCACCGTTCTTCATTGGGGCCAATGTAAATCGTAACGGTAATACTGTACCCCAATGAAGATGTCTCTAAACCACTGAGCTCATATGCTGATTCAGCAACAACTGATGTACAAGCTGACTGCAGACTAACAAGTAAATCTTTCATGGCTGTGCTTGTGGCAGAGCTGTCCTCAATCATCCCTTCACTTTGTGAGTCTAATGTGAAATCTGCAGAGTTCACCCCGGTCTGCCCTCCTGCATTGATCTCTTGTGCTACCACCACTTCTGAAGTCACAAGATTACATTCAGCTGCAATATGTTCTGTAATGATTTCTTCCACAATGTTATCACAAACAGCATCAACACACTCTGACACAACTTCTTCTGAGGCGGCCAGTTGAGAATCTTCATCAGTTTTTGGTTGTTCCTCATGATGCCTTGGATTGTTCTCAGAGATCACAGGATTTAAAACGTCCTCTACAAGATCCTCTTGGACAGACACCAGAGGCTTCAAGTCTCCTGTAGCATCCATCCCTGGCACATCTGCTTGTCTTTCCACCTTGTGTTCTGTAACTTCAAATTCTCCTGAAATAACTTGAACACTTGATCCTTGTTTGTTCTCCAACTGTACCAAGAGCCCTTCGGTTTTTGGTTCCCGCTCTAGAAGGGTTGCATGCTCCTCTGCAGACTCTGAAGAAAGGACATTATGTACATCGGTTAGTTCAATACATTCTACAGCAACAATAGATGGAGCAACTGTTTCTTTAAGAGCATCTTCAAGTGGCACCTCCACTACGAGTTCCTCCTGGGCTGAAACACAAGGCTCAGGCTCTTCGTTGGCATCCACCGGGGGTACATCTGTTTCTTCAAGTACAGATTCCAGTACTACACTTTCTGCAACTTCAGGCCTCTGAAAGACAACTTCAACCACTGATTCCAGCGTGTCCTTGGACTTTATTGTAAACATTTTGGTTGCTGGTTGTTGCTGAAACAAGCTTGAGCTCTCCTCAGCAGACTCCTCAGAAATTACAGGGATTAAATTGGGGAGTTGAACCAAAGATGAACTAGCAGTTTCTTCACAAGCTTCCTCCAAAAGCGCTTCAACTGGGGCAACGTTCTCCTCAAGCAGGACCTCTTGGATTGAAGCACAAGGCACAGACTCTAAATTGGCATCCACCAGAGGTACATCTGTTTGTTCAAGTGCAGATTTCACAACTATGTTTTCTGATACTTCAGGATTCTCCAAGACAACATCAACCACTGATTCCAGCGTGTTCTCAGACTTCATCGTGAGCTCTTTGGTTTCTGGTTGTTCCTCAAGAAGGCTTGAACTCTCCTCAGCAGGGTTTAAATTGGGGAGTTCAATGCATTCAGAACTCAAAGAAGGACTAGCAGTTTCTTCACAAGCTTCCTCCAAAAGCGCTTCAACCAGAGCAACGTTCTCCTCAAGCACGCTCTCTTGGATCGACGCACAAGGCTCAGACTCTCCACTGGCATCCAACTGGGGCACCTGTACTTGAACACCCACTGGTTCCTTTACTACGTTCACATTAACTTCAAGCTTCTCTGAGTAATCTTCAACAACAGACTCTAGCACTTCAGTTTTTGGCTGTGGTTCAGGAAGACTTGGAGTGTCCACCACAGGCTTCTCTGCAATGATAGGCTTTTGAATTTCAATACATGTCACCTTCTCTACAGATGGAGGCAATGACAAAAGCAAATTCTCCATGGTTTCCATCTGTGGCACATTAGCTTGATCATCCACAAGTTCCACTACTATGTTTTCAGTAACTTCAAGCGTTGCTGAAGCAGCCTTGTCCACTGATTCTAGTGTGTTCTCTACATCTGGGTTCTTGTCTTCTGTTTGTTGCATGAGGAGGGCTGTGCTGTCCTCTAGTTCATCAGATAAGACAGGATTTGATTTAGCTGTATCTACTTCATCCACAGGTGCAATAGCAGTTTCTTTATCAATATCTTCAGATAACATTTCCACTGGGGGAATGTGTACCTCTACGAGTACTTCTTGGACTGAAACACATGGTTCAAACTCTTCTGTTGCATCCACCTGGGGCACATTTCCTTGATCATCTGCAGGTTCCTTGGCCATGCTTCCAGTAAGGTCAAGCTTGTCTGAAACAGCTTCCACAACTGATTCCATTAAGTTCTCAAACTTAACCACAAACCCTGTCGTTATTGGTTGTTGTGCAAGAAGGCTTGGACTCTCCTCTGCAGGCTCTGCAGAGACAACAGTGTTTAAATCAGTTTCCTCGATGCATTCCTCTGCAACCTCAGCTGTTTCTTGAACATCTTCTTCCAGATGTACTCCAACCAGAGTTGAGTTCTCCTCTTCAAATCCTTGTTGAATTGAAATGCAAGGCTCAGAATCTTCAGTAGCATCAATCTGTTGCACATTTTCCTGTTCGTGTGAGGATCCCTCAAATATGTGTTCCACCGCTTCAAATTTCTCTGAAATAGCTTCGGCAACTGTTTTGAATTTATTCTCAAATTTAACCATGAGTCCTTCTGTCTTTGTTTGTTGCTCAGGAAGGTTCTCCTCTGTGGGCTTCTCAAGAATTGAAGGATTTGAATCAGTCGGCACGATACTTTCCACAGAAACCACAGATGGACCGGCTGTTTCGTTACTGGCATCTTCGAGCAGCTCTTGCACTGTGGGGTTGACCTTCTCTACGAGTTCCTCTTGAACTGTAACACTAGATTTTAGTTCTTCATTTGCATTAATCAGCAGTTTCTCCTCTTGCCCATCTGTAGGTTCTTCAGCAATGCTTTCTGTTACTTCAAGCCTTTCTAGCATAGCTTCACCAACTGATTCAGGCATGTTCTCCAACTTGCTAATGACTGTTTCATCTTCACAAAGGCTTGGAATCTCTTCCACTTGGTCCAGATAGGTGGAGATATTAGGAATTTGTTCAGTTGTTTCCATGCATTCAACTTGTAAAGTGGTGTTTACTTCTACTACTACTACTTCTGGCATTGCTTCAATTCCAGTTAATAGAGACTCTGTAGCCTCTTCTTTTATCACCTCAACAATTGTCTCACATTGCACTTCTTGAATGGTGAGGCCTGCTTCTTGTTCTCCTGAAAGGGGTATACAAGTTGTTGGGATAATAACCTCTTCTTTCAGGCAGAAATCAATTTCAGGCTCCTCAGTAGTGATGGCAATAGTTGCAAAATTGAGAGCAAGGGCATCAATTGCAGCCATTGGTACCCCCTCAGCATCGCCTTCAAAAATGACGGGACTGGGTTCTGCTTCTTCACTCGCCTCTAGTCCTGTACTAGCAACCACGTTGGGAGTTTCTTCTGGAAGTTCCTCAATGGTGATGAGCCTAATGTAAGGAGCCACAATGCTGTTTATGGTTTCAGGGTCACTATCACTCTTCTGTAACGATTCATCATCACTCACAGGGGTGAGTTTCTCCTGCTCACTTGGTCCTGGTTCATCTCCATAGGAAACAACCTCATAATCAGCAGCAATCACTTCGCAGGCAGATCCTGCCATTACCTGGATTTCTGTCACAGGAGGGAAAGAAAGTTCTACAGGATTTAGTTGGCTTGCTGGTGTAGCAAACCCTAAAATTGGTTCCATCTCCAAAGTCAATGGCTCTTCTTCAGGGGTGGAAATACAATTTCCTTCCAAGGCATTGTAAGAGACAACTATGTCTCCAGGACTTTTATCATTGTCTCGGTGTACAAATGCCTTTGACGTGTCAACAGCAACAAAGTAAGCGGATTCAGAACTAGCAGCGAAAACCACCTCTGCACATCCTGAGACTGCTGTGGGAAGGCTAGAAGAGGCCGCAAATGGAGTTTCCTGCTGTATGGCTATTTCCCCGTGTGCGACCGATTCAGTCAATTCAACCCGCTCTACTTCGAAGACGATATTCTCATACACGCTGTCCTCCATGATAACCACTTCTTCAAAGATGACTCCAGGAACCGAGGCGTCTGCATTTGCTGTCAGTTCAATGGCCTCCTCCCCAATGACAACAACAGAATCACTCAGAAAGGTTTCTTCAGTTGCTGCTGCCGTCTCTATCACGACTTCCACTCGGCTTTGGAAACTGGCGATTGACTCATCATCAAGGCCGGTTTGAGTTGAAATATGTGCGTGAGTTTTTCTGTCCGTTTGGGTTGATCTTTCAGCTTTCATACACAGGTATTCAGGTTCGCCTCCAATCATGGTGAAAGCTTCTTGTCCACTTGGGTCCCACTCCTTTATCATGAGAATCAAAATTCATGTTAAGATCGAATACATTAGTTTTGGTTGCTGGGACATTTAAGACAACCATGTGCTCAATCACACTTTTATACACAACGTAGTTTTAGAGTAATGCCATGTAGCACAACAGCCCTACAACAAGCTTTCGGTGTTATTTTACAAACCATAATGGCACGGCGGCCATGTCCCTGTGACTTCATACTTAGGATAGGAAGCTCAGTTGTTGTTATTGTGTCTTACCACTATGTTCCATGTTGATAGACGTACAAAGATCAGTCTGACAAACTGTTTTCATTTAACAGTGGCTTTTGATAAGCCACTAGAAAGACAATACAGAGATACAACGGGACCTATTTTAAGTGGAATAATGTATTTGGTGACCCATTTACTACCATCAGAATGCAGTTAATGTTAGCATTCAACCACTTCCAACTTAACAATTACATTTAGAGACTCATGGATCTGATAAATGTGTCGTGCCTGCAAAGTCAAATTGTCATTTTAGAGCTGGCCACTTTAGTAGCTCTAGCATTGATGTTACTATACATTATTTCACGTTAGCTAGCCATAGCAGTACTGTACTGTCAGACAGCATTGGTGGTCTTATCTTGAATACTGGGATATACAAGCCCCAATCAAGTTGCTGAATTATAGGTAGATTTGTAGGGGGGAAAGTGCTGGTACACAACCAAGATTTCTCACCCAGCAACTAAATTGAGACTCATATCCTCATTGATGATGGCAAAACCACCAACTTCTGCCCATACATACTGTAAACATCATATTTTTGGCTAGCTAAAGTAATGTGATTATATGCATCTACATCAATGTCAGTGCTCCTGAAGTAGCCAGCTCATAGATTGATAAATGTGTGTAGAAATGTTAAAATATCATTATTATTACCCCAGTGATTGCACCAGTAATAGGCTACAATAAGGTGAAAATAATGGAGTTTGGAGAGAAAGCTACACAGCTCAAATTATGTTGTTAGAATAAATACACGCAGTGGCTGGACGCTAATGTTAGCTGTGTTCTGATGGTGGTTAATGGGTTCATCAAACATGTTCTATAATGTGAAATATTGGCCAAATGTCTCTCTGGATTTACAGTATCTAGGCCTTTCAATCAGGAAGCATTAAATAACACTTTGTCAGATTCTCACTTTGTGTGCCTTACAACCTGGAACAAAGCAGTGTTCATGGTGACAACAATTATCTTCCCACCCTGGGATTATGGTCTATTGGACTACACTGGATTAGTTAATGTTTAATCTGCACCATATTAAAAAGAAACAGCTGGTGGATATGTTATATAGAGTGTTCAATAAAGTGCTGTCCAATACTAAAACACCAAAGACACAACTTAAGTCTTCTAAATCTCCAAAAAACACAACAACAAAAAGCATTAAAGTGATGTTGTAAGGCTGTTGTGTTGCAGTGCATTAATATCCAGATGTTAACATGCATTCTTGGTCTTATAGTGATGCAATTGTGTCTTAATTACATTAATCTTGTAATTTTTTAAGAAGGTTATTTGCTAAAAGTGTTGTTAGTATTAAGGAAATTATTTTGAATGTAAATTATTTTAGGTTATTTGTCAGGCAGGTTGTTATTAGGGGTTAGAGATTAGAGTAAATATTAAAAGGTTAAACTCTTTCATTGCTGTCAAAAAATCCCACGAGAAACCCAAATAATTTACATTTCAACCTCTCACAGTGCGTCTTGACTTCTCTATCATCCAGTATTAGCAAAAATGGACTTAGTAGCATAAATTAATGAGATACTGTATAAGTAAATATCAGAGCTGGACAGAGGTGCAACAATAAAGCCGGGGATAAACTTCCTAGTGACCATGCGTACATGTGCACATGATGGCTGCCACATGTTCCCTGCATTTCACTGTACACGTCCTCAAACATTATCACGGCATGGAAGCAAGATGATGCATGCATGTGGACACTAGGGGCAGTGTAGAGTAACTCTGTAACACTGTATGTGCACATATATGCTCATGATGCAAATGCAAGGTTAAACAGGAAGTATATCTTCAGCCTAAACAGGATCATTTTAGAAGGGTCTTTTCATGGGATTTGTTGACTATAAGGAAAATAGTATTGAGTATTACAAGCAAATATGAAAAGTGCACTCACAGGTTCTGTGGCAGGAGGACTTTCCTCTTTTTCATTTGTGCCCTTGTTTTCTTCAACTTCAGCTGCGGGAACTTCAGGAGGAGGATCTACCTTCTTTTTGAACATGCCAAACAGAGTCTTTTTAGGTTTCTTCACTTCCTCCTTCTTGATGTTCACGATTTCCAGGACTTCATCCTTCTTGTCATTCACGATTTCCAGGACCTCGTCCGTCTTGTTCACGGCTTCCAGGACCTCATCCTTCTTGTCATTCACGATTCCCAGGACCTCGTCCTTCTTGTCGTTCGCGATTCCCAGGACCTCGTCCTTCTTGTCATTGGCGATTTCCAGGACCTCGTCCTTTGTGTTGTTCACAATCTCCAGGACCTCGTCCTTTTTGTTGTTCACGGTTTCCAGGACAGCTTCTGTGTTGGTGGCAGTTTCCAGGATGTCAGAAATAGCTGAAGCAATTGGAGCTGGTTCAGAGTCCGTTTTGACCTCCACGGGACCGTCTGTTGTGTCTGTGGGGTGGTCTAAAGATGGAGGCCCTCCATTTAGCTGGACAGGGGTGTCAGCTTTGACTAAAAAAAAAGAAGAACCTAATCAGTTTTTACAATTTGAATCAGTTATTACCAAACATGACATCACCTTTTATCAGTTCAGCATGGGGGGAAGTATATTCCTTGTTACTTGTTTTCATATATTGGTGACATTTTAGATCTATGAGCCATGTTTTCTTTATCCTGTCAGAACAGTGGAACTTTTCCACTTTTCAATTGCTGCATTTATTGATCTCTTTAAATAATGACTAATGCAGAAGTCACACCAATGTTGGTTTGTGTGTTTTCTTTTCCTCTTTGCCAGAAACACTTGGGTCATGCATGATATGTGCTTATGTTAAGTTCCATGAGGTAAACACAGACCTGACATTGCCTTTGCCCCTAGCGTCAACATTCACTCTTATACAAACTGGGGATTCAGTGGGAATCTTCCTGTCGCTTCAGGTACAAAAACCACACCATGACAGGTCAAATAGTGACTCCTTGTTAATTGTCTGAGACTACGCCTAGAGTTTACATTGGGAGACTCAAGACATAGTCCATCTGGGAGTCGCAGTGTTTACAGAGCATTATAAAAGTAAAGGACTAATTCAACATGGGCAGATCAGCTGATTTCGTCCGTCACAGGTATCATGTCACCATTTTCCATGAAAGAAACAACAATTTAAAATAGAGACATATAAAAGTAGAGCTTCTCTTGTCCTCAGATTCTCCAGATTTAGAGATAAGTGTCTACATTTATTTGTTTCTACATTTCTACATCCCTTATTATCCCCAGTGTTTCATGGGAACGTCTTTATAGTTTAATTATGATGTTATTTATGATAACAAGAAGAAATAAAAGAGTTCCACTTACCATCAACCGCCAGTCCATTTGCAGTGATATTCGCAGAGACTGATCCATTTTCTTGCTTCCCAGCTTTTTTCAGACTCTACAAATTAATAACAACCAGTTTAGGCTCAGCGTTCGCTCCATAGTTTGGGAGGTATTATCCAAATGAGTTTGAATACAAGCACTGATTTTGACTCAGACTATCATCTGCTTTAAAGTTACAAATGCTGCATTCATCGTGCATCATAGGTTTGATTTGAAAGTTGTATAATGTTACCTTAGTTCGCTCTTTGGCTGTTGACAGCTCGTTTCCCATGTTTTCAACTCAAGCCCGACACACACAGGCTTCAGATACAGCTGAAAGAATTAAACCAACAAAGGACAAGTTTCTTATATTGCATTGGTGAGCAAATGTATACCTAAAGAAAGGCATTTGGCCTCGCTTGACTTGAAATATCTTACCTTGTTTCACCTCTGCAAGTAAAGCAAATAATATCCCCTGTAGGTAAAAAGTTCCTGTGCCTGCACTACAGTGATGGACTCGCAGCTCCTGTCCAACTGTGTATACAGGACTACTGTAAACAGGCTATTTAATGTGTGCTTTAAAAAATGGGTGGGGCATTTTAAAGTAACCAATTTGGATGTCCTCCAGTGAAAAGCCCGCCATCCGCCCTACAAGGTGTTGGCCTTCTTTTGTAAAAGCACATGATCAGCACATGGTAATCTCTCTTGTGAGTTATGTGAAAATACTGAGACAAGATGATAAATAGGTTACGCTCTGATCAATCACACTGTGACGAGGCGGTGCAGGGCAGTTTTGTTGACAAATGAAGCTGATAACAGGATGTGCATTAAGGATCTTGGCCTGGCATATTCTTGACTACCACAACAACAAAAAAAAGTTTGAACTGACAATCCCGTGGTATAAACCTGGCTGATATCTTGTTTTTTTTAATAAAGACGAATAAGACTGCAATCAGCTGGGTGTTTGTAATCTGGAGGTTATTTTTTAAGAGTTTGTTGATCATAAGAAAATACAAACTGACATGTGACTGAAAATATCTGAGTATTTCTTTGATATTATTTGTAAAAAAAAAGTATGTTTTCTTGTTGCAAAGACAAAATATCTGTTTTATAATCACTGTTAATCAAGACACACAAAGGGCCCGGTAATGAAATCATCTGTCTTTACAGTCTGCCACACAGGCCTGTCAATGCATCACACAGGCTTATCAGAGAGCTGTTCAGGGATCAAAGACTTCACTTCATCAGCTTATTCCTTCCTTCTATTATTTGTCTCATCTTTTGTGCTGTTTGGTGCTTTTATGATTAAATGTGCTATGATCATGCTGACAACAGCCAAAATAAAACTTTTAGAGTATCTTAAAATGAAAGCCTTTGTATGCAAATCAGCTGTCAAGTATCTGAATGTGCTTCTTGGTGAATAACAGAAAAAGGAAATTGTGTTTCAGAACCTCAAATGAGCTGTATGTATTGACTTTATTATGACAAGGCTTGGAATCCATGAGCACAATGTCCCGATTGTAGCCTATAGCCTGCACATTGAGGTGGGAGTTGGATTCCCCTGTTGGGATTGTGCATTTCTGACTTCATGCGAGGCCTGCAGCTGAGAGACCTCAAGCAAACTCTTCATGAACCAACGCAGGGCAGCCCACTGGTTTTATTCGTGTCACAGCCCTCACACAAATGGCACGTCAAGTGCCATTCAACTTTGACCAAGACAGTATATCTCTTGATACTGCCAGCTACTGTGTTTAAGCACTCACAAATCTTTGATGTGGTGCACTACATTGCATCCACTCCAACCCTCTGCAGATGGTATAACTTGGATTAATAGTACCTCAGCTTTGCAGATGTAAATATTTGAACATGGGTGCAGTACTGTTTGCTGAAAAAATATTTACCGAACATCAGTTCCGGTTGATACAATAACTAGAATGATAAATTGTGTGTGGATTTGAAATTTTTTTGGAGATCATTTTTGATAATAATAATAAAATCAAGTTGGCTGAGTTCCCAACATAGACTGTATAAATAATGGACGTAGTATCCGTGACGTCACCCATCTGTTCCTGAGCGCTGCTTTGAAGGCAATCAACGGCGGCAGCCATATTGGAAATGTGGAACTCAACCAGGCATAGTGTGATGTAAAGACATGGGGTCTGAGCCTCCTAGCCAACAGCTATGTGTTCCCGCCTGTCAATCAAGTCAGTCATGTCCTTATTTGGGCAAAACCTTGTAATCTTAATATCTTCTGAACCATTGCGTTAGAAATAAATTCAACCCCCGTACAGTGTGCGCTAGCTACGTAGACCCAAGCCGTTTTTTGTACCAGGCTATAAACATGTTTATTAATGCTGTAAAGATCGTCTTTTTGAATTGGTGAGTATGTGGTTTCCTGTGTTTCTGCAGCCAGCCTCAAGCAGATTATCGATGAATTGCAGTTTATAACACTTCCACATTGGTTTTATAGTTTGAGACAGCAGGTTGCCGCTTGGTTCCCACTCAAATCCCACATGTGAGTTAAAGCTGCTGTTGGTAGTCACAGAGTAAACATCTGTTCATTGAGAGGGACTTCAAATGTCAACACTATCCCTCCCAACCAGATTTCCTCTTAGCCCCCCCAACACAGATCGGTGTGCGCAATCATGATAGTGCCGGACTCATAACCAATCAGGACAGAGAATTGGAGATTAGCTCTGATTGGTCCGTCATAACGGGAACGAGAGGAATAATAACATTGCTTGATACAAAGCATTGGAAAACGCAGAGATTTTGCAATAGTCTCAAATTACTCCACTTACTGATGAGTACAGATGGGCATTATGACCTTTTCTTCAAACCCAGCAGAAAAAAAAGTAAAAAATTTTACACCATTACTACCAACAGCAGCTTTAATGAGATGACTTTGTAAATATAGTGTTTTTCTGGAAGTCAAGGGCTTGTTTGATGCCACATTCATTAACTTTTTTATTACCAAGAAAGTGGACACAACCAGAATGTGCTATTTAATATATTTAAGTTTGAATACTGATGAAAACCTGGTATAAGTACATATTTTCTCCTTACACTTCGGTGTCCTATCCGCTAGGGGGCAGTATAGCGGTGTTCTCATGTTAAGCCTGCTAACATTGTGCAGCCGAGGAAGCCAAGATGGCAGCCACCATGAAGGGACCTGTGGTGAGTTAAAATATAAAGAACAACTCTTTATGAATAATGCTGTTTTATACCGTTTGATCTGGAGATTAACTTATGGAAAAGGTGATGTTGTTTTTAGAGAGAAAAGGCTTCAGTTTCTGTTGCCAGGCAGATTTAAGGTCCTGGACACACCCTCGCGTGCTGCATGTCAGTGCTAGCTGTTAGCACTAGCTATATTGTTAGCTTCCTTGCTAGGAGTTAGCTAGTTAGCCAGTTAGCTGGATTTCTTCTCATATTTGTCGTCATGAAGAGTTCCAGAGCCTTACTGTAATGACAAAACAGATTCAATTATATAATAGATGTCAATTTCAGTCGGACTAATGCTGTCGTCTGTATCTGTCATGTTAACGTTTAGCTGTTCTGACCATTCATCTGTGGTTACTGATGAATAACGATGACTGTTATGGATGTAACTGGTTTCCTCTTGTCTGCAGGCAGTTGAAGATGTGAACGTCACCTTTGAGGATCAACAGAAGATCAATAAGTTCGCCAGGAACACAAACCGGATGACTGAGCTGAAAAATGAAATAGAGGCAAAGAAGGTAAGAGCCCGAGAGTCACATCACACTATTAGTACTCTGTAATCACACACTGATTAAGGCTTCTCTGTGTTCTGAGTAACAGGGACAGACCTGGCATATTTACATGGATGCTACCCTGACATGTTCATTAATATGTACTGTCCCTTTAAGTAAATAAAATAATAAATATTCTGAAATAATAAAAGCAATATGCTTTACCTTTTTTTGCATTGGCATTTTTAGAATAATAGCTTTCACTGCTCACTCTGGAAAAAACTCAACTAATTTTTATTATAAAGCATCTTTCATACATTCGAACATGCAGCCCAAAGTGCTTCACAAAAGAACAGAGACAGTAAACGACAGCAATGGATAAAATGACACAAGACTAAAGAAGATAGAGGAAGGTGATATGAAATACTTAAAAATAAAATGAATCAATTAAAATTAAATCAAATGCATACAGAAAATTAAAATAAGATAATGAAAAATGAAGAAGATTGAAAACACAAATACAAATGATGGTAAAACAATGGTCAACTCATGTGATCTGAAGAACGTTAGCATGTGCAGGTCTGTTTGCAATTTTGAATGTCAAAGAATCTGTACATAAATTCTGGGAAGATAAATCATGATCCAAAAAAGATATTATCCATCATCCATAATTTGTATACTGCATACAAGTCCTAACAAAGATATGGCAACCAAAAACCAAATGACCACATAGTATTTAGGGGTGCAACGATACTCAAAATCCACGGTTCGGTTCGATACGTTTTCGATACAGAAAAGAGAAATTTCCATGACTTTTTTTTTTACTTGTAGTTTATTGAAATTTCCAACATTTGTTTCAGCTCAAAAGCAGTTTTTAAATTAAATTAAATGTATCAGGGGCAGCTATACCTGACACATGTTCTGCTGTGCATGGGGGGGTTGCGTGTGTGTGTGTGTGTGTGTGTGTGTGTGTGTGTCTGTCTGTCTGTCTGTCTGTCTGTCTGTCTGTCTGCGTGCTCGTCTGCCGTGCGCGATAGAGAGCAGAGGAGAATTGTGAACGCGCGACCATGTAGAGATAATACATTACATGACATCCCGTCATGTAAATAAGATAAATAACATCAGGATATTTAGTCTGTTACATAAAAGAACAAGGTAGGCTATAGACCTGATCTATGAGAGAGGGAACCTTAAATCACTTCTGCTTTGACTTCCAAGGGGGGGCGGGACCCGACGGGTGCGCCCCCGATGTAACGGCAGGAAAACACTGTCCGGTATCAGGCTGAAGTCTACAGAGCATGCAGTGTAAGACCACTAGTAATGCATAAACGCACTTTAAAAATATATCATCCAGACTAGCATCACTAGAGGACCACGGTTCAACTCTGCACTGCAACCAAAGCGGATCACTCGTGCTTCCCTCTCGTGCGGGCGCGCGCTCACACACACATACGTGAACATATGAACCCAGCAGACCGTCGTGTGGTGAAATATATATTTCCATATGAAGCACAGTTAAAACAAACGTGACCGGCTTGGACTGAATGAATGTGGGAGGAGCGCGCAGATCCGCTGAACTTTCAGCACAGAGCGCCTCGTCAGAAGTTGATCAAATAAATATAAAATTGCGTATCGTTCGGTTCATAGGGCGTACCGAACCGTGACTACTGTATCGAACGGTTCGATACAGATACACGTATTGTTGCACCCCTAATAGTATTATAAATCAGCAGGCTCCCTTTATGTTCATCACCTATTTGCTATTGTTATTATCCATCCAAACACTTCTCTGTCTCTGTGATGCTCAGCTGATGAGTATCTATTTTCCTCATTCTCTGAGTGACCATTAACGCCTCACTAGTACATAGATTGTTGGCTAGAGCAGCAACACTAGCACCTCGTTGAACAGTACAGGCTGAGATGTTACAGTAGCTGTGCCCTAAGCAGCCAAACATAGATAACACAAGACTGATGGGGGTGACACTGAGCTTTATTAATAACATGATAGTTTCAGGGCTTGAGCCCAAATAGCTGCACCCTGAGTCTGCTGATGGTTCTCAATAGGCCTATGTTGTTCTGCATAGGAACAATGACATTCATCAATCAATCAATCAATCAAGCTTTATTTATAGAGCACCTTTCATACAAATCAAATGCAATTCAAAGTGATTTACAGCGACTGGATACAAGGTAAAAGCAGAAATAAAAATAATGGCAAGACATATTGGAAAAAAAAAAAGGGTTTTAAATATAAAAATAAAGAAGCATTTAAAAAGTGCAAAAGTGTTATCTATAAAATACTTAATATTTTACTGTCATGACATCGGACACGACACTCCCCTGCTAAGTTGAATAGAGTCCAGTATGTGAACCAGAGTGAATTCAGTACACAAAAACAGTCATACTTCAGTGCGTGTTGTAAGAAGGTGTTGAGTAAACTTGATGGTCACTTAACTGTGTTTACTCTACCCTCGAATCTGGCCCACACCTCTTAGCTTAACACAGCACAGTTCATCCACCGCCCTCAGAAACGACCATAATGTCCATCCCATCATCAGCGGTGTTTGAACAGATGAGTCACAGTTCAATGTGCTCTGAAGGGCAGTGCAGCCTGTGGCGCCTTGAGGTTAACAACACCCTACTTAATTAGCCTTGTAATGGTTTGTTATTGTCTCTGTGCAGAAATCGCTGCAGAACCTTCAGGATGCCAGCGATGACCTGATGATGTTCGATGACGACACTCTGTTGGTGCCTTATCAAATCGGGGACGTCTTTATCAATCACACCCAGGAGGAAACGCAAGAAATGCTGGAGGCTGCCAAGGTGGGTTTCATATTCTTTAAGGCCAAATTCCACCAGATCTGTATCCGGTCTGTCTCTGATCCGTCACGGCACCAGATCTGATAGGTTTCTATTCTAGTCAATGTGTTAACTTCCACTGGATCCACTCCTTGCGCTCTGGCTGCGTCTCTCAAGTCAGAGCCCTCCAGATCAGAGATGCAAGACTTCTATTTTTGCATCAATCTGCACACAGCAGATGGAGCAGGACAGGAAGTCAGGCACCAAAACAAAATGAAAACATCTGGTTCATTTTCAGAATAAAACACTCTGTGTTATCACCGGATCGTATTTCACTTAACTACAACAACAAACCGTCATGATGAGCGGAGCCAGGCCTGGTGTCAACAGGTCAGAGGTTTTCAGAGGACCAGGAAGACAACATGGATAAGGAGAGGAGGAGGAGGAGAATCCTTGATTGGGTATATACCGTGGGGAAAACCTCTGTCACATGACTCCAGCTGTCTGGCGGTCCTGCTCTGAGAGAGCACGGAGCAGGAGACGGATCTGGTGGAAGTCCTGTGTTAGGCCGCTCATGATCAGTGAAAGGATCTGATAAACCAGAGTCAGAGGTAATGAGATTATGGAGAAGAATTAACATTCAGTGATAGACACTGAGATTAAGTTGATTAACCAGAAAAAACATCCTTTCCGTGTGAACACATTAAAGAACAGGCAGGTAACGCATCACTGATATCAGCACATCATATTGATTCCCTATTACCGACTTTAACTCTCATGGAAAGAGCTGTGATAGAATAAAAATCATGTTTTGGTGCTCTGAGTTAGAAGTGAAATAATGAAGGAGTGCACAAAACTTCTGAAAATCCTCTCTAAACTCTCCCTGAGCTTGTGATTTGATAAATCTGGCTGTACAGATGCTGCTCGGCGCCCATTTATTTGCTTAGCTGCTGCAAATCACAAACACACCGAGAATAATCTTTAAATATGGCTCTGTTGATTTGTGAACCAAAACAGAAGCTTGGCATTTACTCCTGACGCAAGTTCTACCTCAATCTGTGGCTTTAAGAGTGTGACACAGGCTTTGAACCCCGAACTGGAACCACAGAATTTATTTCACACGCGTGTAATATTTTCCACCTGTAATAAATCAAACTTCATATTAGTGTCTTTTGTAGCTAGTTTATAATGCTTTATGTCCAAAATGTCTCTTATTTTTGTAGTTTTTCTTTGCAATCCCTAAAAGACCATTTCACAACCTTTCTTGTCATGATGCTCATTCCAACACAACCGCCTTTGTGCTCGCCAAGGATTCACAAAACTGAATTACTTCTGAGTTTTTAGCCAACAGTCTCTGAAAGGGTAGATTAAAAACCATACTTCTGTATAGCATGTGTTAGCTTAAAGGCTAGAAACAGGAAAACAGCGAGCCATGCCAAGTTAAAAGGATATAAAATCCGGGGCGCTGGTGGCCAAGCAGTCTAAAGGCTGGTTTATACTTCTGCATCACCCCTACGCAGCAGGGGCTGACACAGGCATGAGCCCCACATACTTGAGCTTTGATGTGTCCGTGTCGTGCAGCAGTTCTCCACCGAAATGCCTGAGGGCAGTGTGGTCTCTCTGATAGTTTGGTCGCCTGCTTCCATCCCCGCTATGATCTCTGTTTACTTTTCCACAGCGATTCAGAGCGTGTTATGTTAATCTACAGCTGATGACATGTTACTGTTTATCATACAGACATGATTACATGAAGAATAGAGAGGAAGAGATGAAATACACGGACGATGAGCGGGGATCCCAGAAGTGCTGTAAATGCAGGAAATACAATGCTGCAGAGCGGACCAATCACAGGGCTTGCGGTCCGCGTCGATTCTACAGGTAGTTAAATTTCGGAGGAGGTGCACGTCAGCTACCTGCGTAGGCCTCTGTGTAGGTACAGGAGCTACACAGACCTCTGGTAGGCTACACCGTCGATTCGATGCAGAAGTATAAATCAGCCTTAAGTGCCCCACATACAGAGGCTACAGTCCTCGTTGCAGAGGTTGCCGGTTTGACTCCCAGCCACGACCATTTCCTGCAGGTCTTCCCCCACTCTCTACTACCTACATTTCCTGCCTCTCTTCAGCTATCCTATCAAATAAAGCCAAAAAAGCCCCCAAAATATAACTTAAAAAAAGAATATAAAATCAGACTCAATCATTCAGTCAATCTTTATTTGTATAGCGCCAAATCACAACTAATTTATCTGAAGATGCTTTTACAAACATAGGAGGTCTAGACCATACTCTATGTCAAATTATCAACAGAGGTCCAACTTCAAGACAGGGTAAGACTCAGTCTGATCTCATCTTAATCCATCATGAGCATTGCACATGGCAATATTTAGCAAGTTACAGTGGTGAGGAAAAACTTCCTTGTAACAGGCAGACACCTCAGGCAGAACCAGACTCATGTTAGACACGCATCATGCCTCAAAAGTGTCTCCTAAACTTAATGTGTTAGATCTTGTTTTTTAAAGCCTTAAAGACAATGACACATATAACAGGCAAGATCACATCTGCAGCTTTGCAACTTCAAAAGAAAAATAAAAGCCGCATCGATCTTCCTGTTGAGCTCTGTACAAGATGAGTATTTTAACAAGACGTGTAACTACTTCTTAAAGTGTGCATGCAACAACCTAGCAGTTCATCAGGCAGGACAGGGCTCTGTGCACAGGCATCAGCACCGCTTCCAAAGCTGTCTCTTCAGTCTGTGTTGGAAGACATAAACCAATCCAGATGGCCGTGTCCACACAGGGGCGTGTGAGAACCCTCCTCGGTGCCCCCTTTAGATGACGAGCCGGTCAGTTTCATCCTCAGAGCTGATAAACTACAGAGAGCAGGAACTGACCCAGAGGAAGTTCAGATCAATGCTCGTCCTCCCCTCTGTCCCCTCCTGTTTGTCCTCGGCTTTGCTTGATGCTTCATCACACGACACAAGCAGGCTGCAGAGGCTTCCACTGATAAATGTGGAGCGGCCTGACACACGCGCACACACACACACTGAATAACAAACGTGTAAATAAAGCTTTTCATCTCATATCTGCTGATTAGCATTGAGTTCACATTTCTAAGCGGTTTTTCCTCATCATATTCTCTCCTCCATCCTTCAGACACCGTCCACACAGACCGGTCTTACAGGATCATTGTATGAAAGCTGATCTCCAGATGTGTCCTTAACCTGATGTTGCATGCCTCATGTGGTCAAATCTATCGGGTCATCATATAACCAGACTTTCTATCTTCTGTGATCAGGAAGCACTGGAGCTGGAGGTCAAAGGTCTCGAGGGGCGGGTGACAGCGATACAGGAGTTGTTGGGGGATCTGAAGATCCAGCTGTATGCCAAGTTCGGTAACAACATTAACCTGGAGGCTGATGAAAGCTGAGCGCTCACATGGACTTTGACAGCTTGCACCAGTGTGGACTTTTTGTTCAGTTCTCGTCTCACATCCTCCGAATGCTCGCCGGTCGGGGGAAGGACTCGGCCTGAACGGCTTCCATTTAAAGCTTCTGTCTTCTTTTCGGTCTTCATCTTTAGTTTTGGTAAACATAATCACAAAGTCAACAAAGGTAAATACTGTGGATTCAAATAAATGCACGTCTTTTCTTACACATTTTAATCAGTCAGTTATTTAACACTCATGTTTATTTGTACTTTGTTGGTCAAACTGAAGTAAAAATGCAAAGAAAAAATACTGTGTGGTACTTAATAAGAATATTCTACATTCATCGTCTGACTTTGTGTTTCCATACTGTGACGGTAAGATAATTAACACGTGTATTTGAGACATCAGTGTGCTCTTCAGTCCCTTTATTAGAGACTTAAACATGATTAAAATGATCCTTTGACACTTAACTGATTGAGTTAACTCTGAGTTGTGTAGTTTTGCCAGGTCAAATCAAATTCATTTAATTAGTACTTTTTCTTTCTGATCTGGAAGTTCAGGGGGTCTCAAACTTTTTAGTCCAGGACCAAAATAACAGTGCCAGAGACTGGACACACCCTTTGTCCTGAGGTGATTATCCAAAAACCTAAATCCATCCATCCATCCATCCATTTTCTTCCGCTTATCCGGGGTCGGGTCGCGGGGGTAGCAGTCCAAGCAAATTGACCCAGACATCCCTCTCCCCGGCGACCCTTTCCAGCTCCTCCTGGGGAATCCCGAGGCGTTCCCAGACCAGGCGGGAGATATAATCCCTCCACCGCGTTCTGGGTCTACCCCGGGGCCTTCTCCCAGTTGGACGTGCCCGGAACACCTCTAAAGGGACGCATCCTTATCAGATGCCCGAACCCCCTCAGCTGACTCCTTTCGACGCGGAGGAGCAGCGGCTCTACTCCGAGCTCCCTCCGGATGTCCGAGCTCCTGACCCTCTCTCTAAGGCCGAGCCCAGACACCCTTCGCAGGAAACTCATTTCAGCCGCTTGTATCCGCGATCTTATCCTTTCGGTCATGACCCACAGCTCATGACCATAGGTGAGGGTTGGAACATAGACCGACTGGTAAATCGAAAGCTTTACCTTTCGGCTCAGCTCCCTCTTCACCACAATGGTCCGATACAACGTCCGCATCACTGCTGACGCCGCACCAATCCGCCTGTGGATCTCACGCTCCATTTTACCCCCACTCGCGAGAGAGAGCAATCCACCGTTTTCCGGCAGAGAACCATGGCCTCAGACTTGGAGGTGCTAACTCTCCAAAAACTTAAATATTATATTGTAATTTAAAGAAGGTAAGAAGCAGCATACTTTTCCTCAGGAGTCATGTTGCAATAAGGTAAAAAAGAAAATTGTCTACATTGTTACTTTACATGGTTTTATCTAAAATCTATCTACAATTTTTTAACAACTAACACAGGAAAAAGAAGAGCTTATACAAATGCAGGATAAAAGAACTGAACTTGTGGTGTGAAGAATGTCTGGGTAGCTTGATTCCTCACGCAGGGATTTTAAGACTTCAAAATACAGTTATTATGTCTGGGGTTTTTCAGCTCAAGTTATCAGCTTCTGGAAGGCTAAGGGGTTGCTGACTAACTCAATGCAGTGGTTTTTGTTAAGTTTTTAGTTTTGTATTTTGAAATCACTAAAAGGCCTGTAAATTTTCAACAATGGATCCAATATGTAAGGGATAATGTATGGTTAGCAGGTTGTTATGGGAAAAAGAATCCTGACAGGGTGAGACAAGACCACCCGGAAGGGGTTCTTTTTCCCACAACAACCTGCTAACCATACATTATCCCTTACATATTACCCGGCTTTCTTGCTGATCTTCCGGTTTTGTAAGAAGCATGATTCTGATTGGTCAAAACCCCTGGACAATCTCTTGACAGCGGTTGTTAACATTCACTAACATGAGCAATAAGCACTTTTAAAAAGACGTGTTTTGAGACAGGATTTGAAAAATGGAAAGAAAATCGATGGCGGGAGTGAGTTCCAGAGGCAGGGAGCAGAGCAGCTGAAGGCCCTGGACCTCATGGTGGTTAAGCAGGCGGGTGGTGTAGTGAGGTGAATGAAAGAAGAAGAAGAAGAAGACCTGAGAGTGCGGCTGGGTTAAGTCCTTCCATAACATCCACAGATCAGCTGATGTTACAATGTTACAATGTTACAATGTTACAATGTCATTTAGCAGACGCTTTTATCCAAAGCGACGTACATACGAGAACAAGAACAACACAAGTAAAGATCTAGACAAGAGGAAACAAGATCAGTAAGAGTAACAAAGTGCTTCGAGTCAATTTGGGTTCAGGTACTGCCAAGCAGTGTAAAGGCAATGCACAAAAATAAGTAAGGAATTTTTTTTTTTTTTTTTCCCGAAATAAGGAACATCTACAATGAAGCAACCAACCAATTTAAGACCTTCCATTATCATCATCAACAATTAACATCACCACAATAATGACCAAAGTACCAAGTGCTGGGTCACTCAAGAGCTGAACACAGATTCCCAGGGTAGAGCAGGACAGTGTGAGTCAACTGTAGCTGGAAGACATGATCTGCCACTGGGGACAACAGTATCTGATTTAATTTATTATAGCAAACTCTAGTTTCATAGCTAGATCTATTAACCTAAAATCGACCTTCCTGAAGGTTCTCCTGTGGAGCTCTTGTGACCTGATTTTCACCTGATAATGAAATCTTCTCAAAGATCCTCACATGACTCAGATAAATGATGAATAGATGCAGGATCACAGGAATCTGTCATTGCAAAATTAGGAAACAGCCTTCTGCACGCTCATAAGATCTACAAGCTTTAATTACTGTTATATCGGTATGTGAATATTGTTTAATTTCTCTGTATGCACATTAAAAAAATCATAAATACAGATGCACACAACACAGGGAGTTTGCTGGTGAGATTTAGAGGATAAAACAAGTATTAAAGTTATAGAATACTGACAACTAAAATAAATATTTATCTAACAAACATGTATTCTTATTACACCTGTCTCACATGAAATGCAGCTTCAAGTGTTCTACAATCAGAGAGCGTCATGCACCGAGTGCTTTACATGAAATTATAAAGAATGAGAATAAAACGGACAGAGTGCTGTAATAAAAAGAGACAGAGAAAAACCCGCCCTGATGTTAAAAAATAAAGATGAAATACTCTACAAACCACAGAGAAAGAAGAAGAATACAGATATTAGAATGCAAACAATCAAGTTAAACAAATAATAAACACAAGAAGTTTAGTCTACATCAGGAAAGTCCGAATTAGTTTGAGGAGAGAGGGAAGAAAAGTTTTTAAAGCTTCATTTTAAAAGTATTAAGTGAGCTTGATTTGCTGATATTTGCATAATTACAAAGGATAAATCTCTGATTTTCTCCTGCTGTTGCTGAAAATCTCCAAACCAGCAGCAGATGATCAAATCAGACAGACAACCTACAGTCATGGCCAAAAGTTTTGAGAATGACACAAATTACATTTTCACAAAGTCTGCTGCTTCGGGGTTTTTGTCAGATGTTTCTATGGTATAATGAAATACAATTAGAAGCATTTCACAAGTATCAAAAGCTTTTATTGAAAATTACACAGAATTCATGCAATAAGTCAATATTTGCAGTGTTGACCCTTCTTTTTCAAGACCTCTGCAATTCTCCCTGGCATGCTGTCAATCAACTTCTGGACCAAATCCTGACTGATGGTAGTCCATTCTTGCATAATCAATGCTTGGAGTTTGTCAGAATTTGCAAGAGACAGGACTGATGGTAGAGCTCACCTCGTCTTCTCCGAACAAGCCTTCCTCCAGATGCCCCAAACAATGGGAAAGGGGATTCATCAGAGAAAATGACTTTACCCCAGTCCTCAGCAGTCCGGTCCCTGTACCTTCTGCAGAATATCAGTCTGTCCCTGATGTTTTTACTGGAGAGAAGTGGCTTCTTTGCTGCCCTCCTTGACACCAGGCCTTCCTCCAAAAGTCTTCGCCTCACTGTGCGTGCAGATGCACTCACACCTGCCCGCTGCCATTCCTGAGCAAGCTCTGCACTGGTGGTGGCCCGATCCCGCAGCTGTAAAACCTTCAGGAGATGGTCCTTGCGCTTGCTGGACTTTCTTGGGCGCCCTGGAGCCTGTTTGGCAACAATTGCACCTCTCTCCTTGAAGTTCTTGATAATTTGATAGACGGTTGACTGAGGTGCAATCTTACTCGCTGCTATAAACGTCCCTGTTAGGCCCTTTTTGTGCAATGCAATGATGGCTGCACGTGTTTCCTTGCAGGTAACCATGGCTAACAGATGAGGAACAATGGTGTCATGCACCATCTTCCTTTTAAAGTGTCCAGTCACTCAATCATGACAGATTGATCGCCAGCCTTGTCCTCATCAACACCCACACCTGTGTTAATGTGTGTGACACCTGTGTGTCATTGAAATGATGTTAGCTGGTCCTTTTGTGGCAGGGCTGAAATGCAGTGGAAATGTGTTTTTGGTGATAAAGTTCATTTTCAAGGGAAAGAGGGACTTTGCAATTAATTGCAGTTGAGCTGATCACTCCTCATAACATTCTGGAGTATATGCAAATTGCCATTATAAAAACTGAAACAGCAGACTTTGTTAAAATTAATAGTTATGTCATTTCTGTGAAGCACTTTGTAACTCTGTTTAGAAAAGTGCTATTTAAATTAAGTTTATTATTATTATTATTATTCTCAAAACTTTTGGCCATGACTGTACAATAGCTAAGTGTGTATGAAAGAGATTAGCTTAGCATAGAGGCAATAATATGATTTGTTTTCTTGATAGATTTAACATAAAGTTTGTGATGGAGGAGAAAGAGTGTCACAGTAAACACAAGAATCTGACACACAGTATAGATGACAGAAAGATAAATATGTTTTATTTTGTAAATAGTGCAACAGCTTGAGAAATCAATCCTCAAATCTAAATATGTGCCCTTTAAGTTCCAACAAACACACTCTCTCTTTCCTCTGATTGTCTCTGCTTCAGTTTCTGGAATAAACCCTTGTACATGCTCGACGGCTGGTGACTCCCACAAACATCAACAATGCACAAACCTCATTAAATCGCACCCTCCAGTGTGGCCCCGCTCCGGCTAATAAAATATCTGGGGATGATAAGAAAAAAAAAAAAAAAACAGGAACGGAGAGCTTGAAGTTACAGCACACACCTCTGGAGGATCAAGATCTCAATTAACAAGTTTCTCCTCCCCGTAGGTTTTTCCTGCTGAACATTCAGAGCTATGATTAAGAGGAACTCCGCCCACACACACTCGTCTTTATGCACAGCTTGTTAAACCGGCGGCTCAGAGCAACACACATGGAAATGACTGGACTTATTTCCCAGATGGCCTTGTTTACTCTCTGCCCCCCCCCTCTCTCTCTCTCTCTCTCTCTCTCTCTCTCTGTGCTTTTCTCTTTTTATCTATTCATATCCATCCATCCTCCTGCTCCGCTGCTTCCTCTCTAATGACACAGATGTTGATATTTATCAACTGTGCGTTTGGAGTGAACATTAGGAACGCTTTGACAGCTTTTGAAGATGATTTCCTCTGTTGTTCTTTAGCCGTCACATAAGGTGGGTCTGCAGTCTGCCTTTTTTCTGATGATTCATTTCATCAGTGTTTACCCTCAATAACAGCTGTAGAAGCCCAGCTAATTAAGCTCACACACGCCTAACACAGTCTGAATATGAGACTGAAGAAAATATGTGATAAGTGAAACACAGGCAGCAACAGCAGGAAGTGTCCAGAAGGTGTCTCTGTCTCCTCATTCATTTCACTTTGAAATCAAACCCTCACCTTGTGCTCAGATTAGCTTTTGAGTTCATTTGAATGGCTGCAGAAATTGAAGGAATGCATGAAAATAAAAGTCCTTAATGGCTCTTAGAAAACTTCTGAATGACATATAATTAAAATCATAGAAATATATGCAGAGATAGTTGGAGGATGCATTAAAAACGAAGCTAAGAGTCATAACACGTCCTTAATATGGACTCTAGATTCAAAGTTTGATATGCAGACATCATCTGTTCATTATATCTCCCTTCTACTTCCTCAATAAAATAAAACACTGTAGGTTTCCTTGACTTTGTGCACACCGTGTTGTCCTCTGCATCGGTGCCACGGTGGAAAAAAATTGTGTTTGCTCACTGTCTTTGTACGCCGGCTCAAATGTCAGGAGAGTCAATCCAGACGCTTTGAGAAATCCACCGCAGCCTCAGCCATTCTTCATCACTTTACAGATTTTTCTTTCTCAGCCAGCTTATAACCACGAGGAGTGAGGAGGGATCTAACCGCTGCTCGAAAAGCACAATCTCACACGCCACCTGTCAAAGGCTGTGCAATTCATATATATCCTGGGAGCTAATGCCAGGGTTGGAATTATAAAGAAAACTGGTCAACTGTAAATGGCTTTATTTGAATCACTTTTAATATATACATATATTTTGACAGAGCACAGTGAATGCATAAGGAAGGGAAGGGAAATTACACTGAAAGAAATGCCTTGTCACATTCGAACAACCGAGGGAACTTAATTACAAAAAGAAATGCTGCTTTTCTGTTTCACACCAATTTAAAAAAGAGGTGGCAGAGGACACTTATTCTTAACTCCAGTAGAAGTGTAACAAAAAAGAACCGGACTCAACCTGTTTTTGGAAACAAAAGGCAAAGATTGCAGGCACTCTAGTGTACACTTAGTGTTAAAATATGCATGTTGTTGATGGTGGCGCCTTATGTTGCATATAACATGTTGAAAAATGCATTGAGTAGAGATTGTTGTGTTAAAGGCACTATGAGGAGTTTTTCACCAGCTGAGAAACAGACTGAAACCAACACTGATGCCTCTTTATGACCCTCAAAAGCAAACAAAACCATAAACAACAACACTGATACCTTCTCTGTTGTCATTTTTAATGCCTTATACCACTCAGTGGGGGTAGGTGTCAGACCACATGATTGACATTTGGCTTTAGAAACACCCTTTTTCGGGTGTTTTCATGGCAAATAATCACATTGAGTAATACATCTGGCTGTTAAAAGACAGCAGGGTGAGGTTTATGTTGAAAACACTACTTTTGCATGTACAGAACAAGAGATAAAAGGTATCACTTTGTCCACAATGGGGTGCCAAAATTGATATAAATCAAAAGTTCCTCACTGCAGCTTTAACATGCTGGTAGAGAAAAATCATAGAAGACTAAAATCATACCTGATACCAGTTTATGAGCCACTTTATGACCAAGCAGTAAGGCACAAGACACAGGAGTTACTTTAAAGATAAGCTGTGGTTATATCTTAACCTAATTCAAGGAAACCACATCTACAAACCTAAATGATAAGAACTAGTCCTTTAAAAGAGGACAACTTAATAAAACTGTAATTAACAAGATAAATGAAGGGTGCAAAACGAATAAGCAGATGTAACATAATGAGATAATATAGAACCTCTCTAGTGGTTTGATATCCAAATGAAACACAAGGGGCAAAATAAAATGCATGCTAAGTTAAACCAACAGTGATCAGATCACACGTCCAGATCAATTCAATCCAATTAAAAAAAGATGATCTTTACTGCAATAATAAACATGTTTACAGCCTGGTTCAGAAAATGATTTAGGTCTGAATAACACATTTCCCTGTTGGCACCATAGACTGTATAAATAATGGACGTAGTATCTGTGACGTTACCCATCTGTTTCTGAAGCGCTGTTTTGAAGCCAATGGAGCCATATTGCTGCTGTCGAGCGATTGCGACGTAAAGAGGCGGGCTTGGAGCCTCCTAGCCAACAGCTACAGTGTTCCTGCAGTCAGCTGTGCCTCTCATTGGAAGACTCGTAATCTCAATATCTTCGAAATTGCCGTGTTAGAAAAAAATTCAACCCCCGTACAGTGTGTGCCGATCAAGAAATGAGCTATCCAGACTACACTCGTCTTTTGTACCAGGCTGTAAACATGTTTATTTCTGCTGTAAAGATCGGCTTTTTTGAATTGGTGTGTATGTGGTTTCTGGTACTTCTGGAGCCAGCCTCAAGTGGATCCTCCATGAACTGCAGTTTTTAGCACTTCTGCATCGGACTCATATTTTTAGACCAGAGGTTGCCGCTTGCTTTGCACACACTGTATGAGAGGGGATTGTTTTATAACTTGTTATTCTTGAAGATATCAAACTTACAAGTTTTGCCCAAATAAGGGCATAGCTGACTTGATTGACAGGCACCCTGTAGCTGTTTGCAAAAAAGGCTAAAGGCCCGCCTCTTTACCTCACTGTAGCTCAGACAAAGTTAGGTTGAGTTCAGCATTTCCAATATGGCACCCGCCAATGATTGGCTTCAAAACAGGTCTTCAGGAACAGATGGGTGACGTAATGGGTACTACATCCATTTATTATACAGTCTATGGTCCGGATTTACTAACGTGTCTTTGGTGTTGGAATGGAGCAATATGTAAGCTAGAGGAGTCAAAAGCTACCCCTAAAAAGAGGCCACAACAACAAATAAACAGCTGATCCGTGTGTATCCGTGCTCATGCAGTGAATGAACACCAGTCCGAAAATAGTGCCAAAAGAAAGGGGGTTTAGCTCCAATTTTTTCTACTGGTGCATGCATTTGCACCGTGATGAGTGCCTGGACCATATTTTCTTAACTTTGGCGAAATTGGAGGCCCCGTCCACAGCGAATTGTAGCCTAGCTTGCCTGCCGGTCCTTTGGGAATTTTCTCATTAAAGGGGAAGAGCTCACCGGCACGCATTGTGGCTAGCAGGAGCACTAGTGTAATGTAACTCATACGACCCCACTTCAAAAAAAACTGAAATATCCCTTTAAGTCCATACCCACAAGCTGGAGGAAAACGTGCAGAAATATGGATGAAATTAAACCCAGAGTGGATCCATATCTAACATAGATTATACATGAGCCTTTAGAGTCTTGTCTTCCCTTGGCCAAACCTTTTGGTATGAACAGTGCCATCCCTCATAGCCAGGTCGGTCAAAGACAAAGAAATAATGATTAGTATAACAGAAATATAATCCTACAGTGTAAAAATGTGAATTCTTAATTTAAAAATTGTCAGATTATATGCAACAAATGCTCTGCTACTAAACCAAACTAAGTTTGTTAACTGTGTGGCTGACTGCAAATTAAAATGAACAGGTGTTGTGAAGAAACTAATGGTGTTGATGGGAAAACTAATGAGGTGAGAGTGTGACTGGAGGTGATAATATTATGTGGCCTTGGCCATCACAGCCAAAAGAGCAAAGACCATCAGCGCAAGGACTGATTACCTCTATAAACTTATTTTTAAGTGCCTGAAAATGCTGCTGCAGCGTAGGTGGAAGGCATGGTTATTTATAGGACACTGCAGAAACAACCTCTTTTGTATATGTGTCCACAGCAAAGATTAAAAACCCCACTTACACATGGAGAACAAGAGCAGCATTAGGAGGTTAGAGATGCTGCCTGTGTCCACAGGGGGCACCAAAATTGAGAGAAACCAGAAGAGCTTAAGTACAGAATACATTTGACTATCTATAACCTATTGGTATAAATATAAATTCCAATATCCCTTACTTAATATTTTATGACATTTTCAACCCATCCATCTTCCTCTGCTTATCCGAGTCCGGGTCACAGGGGGAGCAGTCTCAGCAGGAAAGCCCAGACACTCCTCTCCCCGGTCACTTCCACCACCTCCTCTGGGAGGATACCGAGGCGTTCCCAGGCCAGCTGAGACATATAATCTCACCAGTGTGTCTCACCTGTGGCCTCTTTCCACTCGGACATGCCCGAAACACCTCCCCAGGGAGACCTCCGGGACACATCCTTACCAGATGCCCGAACCACCTCATCTGGCTCCTCTCGATGTGGAGGAGCAGCGGCTCTACTTTGAGTCTGAGCTCCTGACCCTCTATCTAAAGCTGATCCAAGACACCCTGTGGAGAAAGCTCATTTCAGCCGCTTGTATTCGTGATCTTGTTCTTTCGGCCACTACCCACAGCTCGTGACCATAGGTGAGGGTTGGAGCTTTGCCTTCTGGCTCAGCTCTCTCTTCACCACAACAGATTTGCTGGCATTTTACAGACCAACAATAAAAAACTACCACCATGATAATTAATGTTGATAATACTTGTTTTTTTCCATCGTAAGTCCTAGAGCGCCACGACACAAGGATGACCTCGTCTACTTGACTGAAAAACCCACCCGAGTCTCTGAGTGATGGGACAGGATATGAGGGTCCTTAGCCTCGACAGCTGCAGTGCTGCATATTCTGAGAGAATGTCAAGTAAGCTGCATCAGGGGGGTTAAGCAGAGAAGCCTAAAAAACACAAAGAATATGGAGTGCAGTGAAGAGACCATGTGTCAGGGGCTGCGGAGGCACAACGCAGCGGCGCACCTGTGTGAACAAATGTCTCGGAGCATTTAGGAAAGGGCACAAAGCTCAACCTGCAGATGCAACGGAGGACTGGGAAGTTTTTTTCTCTTTGAGTGAGACTTTCAAGACTAATTAATTTGCCGATAATGAATTCCATTCCTTCACCTCCCGGACAGGGACTCAGGATTTATGTGTGGAGGCTGGGATATCTTCTGTCATTCATTTCATTACTGTCTGTCAAGTTGATCAGCCGAGACAATAAAGGCTGAATTCCACTGCGGCGGCGAATGAATCATCTGAATGATGAAGACAAGTTCTTGTGTGGACTGATCCCTCTGTGAGCATTCTGTGCGTGTGTGTGTGTGTGTGTGTGCGTGTTTGTGTGTGGCATCAGTGCAGCAATCAAGACTTATAAGTGCTTTGAAAACAAATTGGTGTCCCAGAGCTAACATGCAGTGGTTTATTTAAAGATTTGTTTATCTTTCATTTATGATTTCCCTGAATTGGAAATTAAAATGTTCGCTCATAAATCAAGTCTCCGTCTAGGATGGTGAAATGTGTGGGAGTGTGAGCTTGTAAGTCCCCATCAGTTATCTATTTTAATCAGTGGCCCCTCATATGCAGTGAATATTACTTGAGAAATGCATTTCCATATCCATCATGGAACAATAGACCAAATAACTCACCATATGAAAGACACTAGAATGCCTCCAAATATTTCAATGAATATCATTACCAAAGCCTGAATTTATGACAGTTACATTGCAGGGACCTTGAGGAAACATTCAAGCTGTCAGGAGACGGTTTGAATTGCTGCCAGGAAGTGATAGACAGCTCAAATCTCACCAAATATTCACATCTGATTAGACTTCTTACATAGATCTCTCTGTATGTAACTAATATGTCTAGAAATGGGTCAGATCATTTCAGACACATGATTGGTGCGGCGGTTTTAAAGGAAACGTCAGTCATTAAATCAATTTGGTACAGACTCTAATATCCCGCTAACTATTGGATGGATTGCCGTGAAATTCTGTCATAAAAATCAAGTTTCCTTGAGAAGAAAGTGACGTTAGCTACCCACTTCAATGTCCTCTAACCCCATGAGGTTCACCTTTTTAATTTTCACTCAACTGTTGTTTCACTGCCTTAAGATCTCATGCAGATATTCATGGTCCCCAGATAGTGCATCCTTGTGACTGCGGTGACTCCCTGAAGTTACCTCTCAGGGAGCCATGAGATTGTCATTTTTAGTTTGATATTAAAATACCTCAACAACCATTTGATAGATTTATATTTAGACATTAAGTACAGAGATGCATGTTCCCCAGATGATGAATCTTTCATGCCTTGTGTGATTCCTTGACTTTGTAATACAACTATAAGGTTGATGTGGACATTTTAAAAAGTTTGATACTTCCATAGTTTTTGAATGAATTGAAAATAATGTGTTTACATTCTTGGTCCCCAGATGAAGAACCTGGTGACCTTTGTGATCCCCTAACTTTCCCTAAAGAGCAACTTTGAGGTTCAGATTGTACATGTTATACTCAAGTATCTCACTAACCACTACATTAAATGCACACAAATCATGATCCCCAGGAGATAAGCCTCAGTGACTTTTGGGACCCCCTGACTTTCCCTGAAGAACAACTTTGAGGTTAACATTTTCTACTTAACTATCCCAATAACTATTGAATGAAATGCAAAAAAAAAGCTGTGCCTCCTGTACATTCATGGTCCCCAGGAGATAGGCCTCAGTGACAGTTAGATCCCCTGTCTGTACATAAAGAATAACTTTGAGGTTCACATTTGACATTTTCTACTGAAGTATCTCAATAACCATTAAATGAAATGCAAATAATTTTATACATACTGTATATTCATGATCCCCAGAAGAAGAACCTGGTGACTGTTGTGATCCTCTTATTTTACCTGACGAGCAACTTTAAGGTTCAGATTGTACAATTTATACTCAAGTATCTCAATAAACATTAAATTAAGTGCCGAAAAAATCTTAACACACTTTACATTCATTATCCTCAGAAGATAAACCTCAGTGACCTTTGTGATCCTCTTACTTTCCCCGAAGAGCAACTTTGAGGTTCAGATTGTACATTTTATACTCAAGTATCT
The DNA here is from genome assembly GCF_009762535.1 of Notolabrus celidotus. Taxonomy (NCBI): domain Eukaryota; kingdom Metazoa; phylum Chordata; class Actinopteri; order Labriformes; family Labridae; genus Notolabrus; species Notolabrus celidotus. The sequence goes on along the minus strand of NC_048282.1, from coordinate 33,035,365 downwards.
CAATAAACATTAAATTAAATGCCCCCAAAAAAATCTGTACCTATTGTACGTTCATGATCCCTAGGAGATAAGCCTCAGTGACTGTTGGAATCCCCTGACTTTACATGAAGAATAACTTTGAGGTTGAACTTTGACATGTTCTACTCAAATATCTCATTAACCATTAAATGGAAAGAAAAAAAATCTGTACATACTGTACATTCATGATCCCCAGATGAAGAATCATAGTGACTTTTCCTCAAAATTTACCTGAAGAGTACCTTTGAGGTTCACATTTTATACTCAATAATCTCAATAACCACTAAATATAATATAAACAATTCTGTACCTACTGTACATTCATGATCCCCAGAAGAAGAACCTGGTGACTTTCGTGATCCCCTGACTTACTTATGGTAAACATATGAGGTTCACATTCAAAGTTTATACTGAAATATTCAAACAGCTATTCTGTGGATTGCCATTACATTTTGTTGATATATGCATTGTCCTCAGATGATGAATCTTGGTTCCTTCAGTGGATTTTTCTTTGCACAGTCACATTAGGGACATAATTCTTGAAGTGTCTTGACAGCCATTGAAGGGATTGCTGTGATATTTGGTGGAGTCATTCACGGTACCCTTGAGGTAACTTTTATCACTTTGGAATCCTGTCACGTTTTTGTCTGCCACCATTGCTTGAATTTTTTTTAGCTTATGAACAGGAAAGATTTGTTTTATGGGCTGTTTAAGAAAAGATTAGCATGCTGACAAACCAATGTAAAGTGTGGAGTAATTAGCCAAACAAACACTCTAAAAACTGAGATCCCAACTTTCTACTTCAGTCCAACCTGACAGACTTTCTGGTGCACTTTAAGGCCCAATTCCAATCACCCCACTTGATTGTACCTCTGTGTCATGACTCTGTTTCACCTTATCTCTAGCAGAGTGTCTCATCTCTTTTTGGGCGTGAGGGGCAGAGGTCATTAAGCCGTGAAGCAACAATGTACAGTCTAACCTGCGTCACACAGGGAATTATGAGAATGTTTCATAGTGGAGGTGGTTAAACAAAAATGAAAAAATGGCTACACCTTTCAAAGTAATCATGCAAAAGACTCAAATCTGTTCAGATGTCTTATTTTAAGATAGAAGCAGAGGGATACATAATACCATCATTATAAGTGTGTTAAATCAAGCCAAAAAGTAGCTATTCAAAATCTCGGTTAAACCAAGATTATAACGATCTGTGTGTGACGTAACGTCTCTGTGTCCTTTGTATAAAGCTTGAAAATGATTGCGTAGTACAAAAGGGGCACTCCAGAACCAGGCGTTGAGCCAAGGAGCACAGTTTTGGCAATGGGCCTAAGTCTTCTCGCTAATAAAGTGCTACAGTCATGCTCTCACCTCTCCTCAGTAATGCAGAGTTATTTTTAATCACGCATACCCCAGTGCACTGCTACCTTGGTGGTCCAGTCCAGTTACGTGTGCTGAGCTCATGACCACCGGGTGCTCGCTCTAACAGGCCAATCTAAAGTCCTGTGTGTTGCTCAATGTTGCTGCAATGGCATTTACTGTGCGAGGATGAATGCTGCACATTCACTCCAGGCAGGATTTTCCCCAAGTACAGATTTAAACCAATGATCCTTCAGTCACATTAGTGTTGCACCGACTCAGCTCTACTGTCGCCCAATTAGCTTCAATTTATGGGTCGACAACAGCCAATAACAGCACAAAAAGGAGGTTTACTGTGGTCATCCTTTATGATGACTCTGTTCTGCTATTCTGTGATATCTGTAGTATTCATCTCTTCCTCTTTCCTCTCTGAAACAAACACATGCTTTAATTGGAAGGGGAGGATAAAAGAAGAAAACAAGAATGAAGTATGACTTGTCAGTTTTTCATCTAATTGCTTGACAACAAATTGAAGCACAAGCTAAATCATCATCTGGAAGTGACGGAGCAATAAAAGGTTCATCAAATCATCGCATTGCATTCATCCGTGTTGCTGAATTCCATTATAAATCCTCATTCATGTGCTCTGCGAGTTCCATTATGAAGCCTGACACTGTGATGTCTGTGGGAGTTGTTCACCTTGATCCTGCTGCTGAGTCTCTTCTATTAACACCTCGGTAGGTGCTGTGCTGTGCTTTCACTCCAGTTCTAGTTTCAATACATCACTCAGCTCCAACTGGCAAATGTAACTCTGATGTGTGCCAGTAAGCAGATGTCATCCTGCCAATAAATCATGTATTGAATGCTCTCAGATGGGCCACTCGATTGGTCCTGGAGAAAATACTTACAATAACTGATGCAGAGGAATATATGATATTGCAGCACAACTCAGTCGAGCCTTACCAAACAAGATTTAATTGGAAGGGGTTCAATAGCCCCAGAACCATAAAATACATCGCATGGATGTGGCACTGTTTGGTTTTTGGACCTTTGAGTATATTTATATCCAATACTTAAAAGTGTCTGGATGTTTTAAAGAGTGAAGTTTGGCCCAATAACTACACTATATTACCAAAAGTATTCGCTCACCTGCCTTGACTCACATATGAACTTAAGTGCCATCCCATTCCTAACCCATAGGGTTCAATATGATGTCGGTCCACCTTTTGCAGCTATTACAGCTTCAACTCTTCTGGGAAGGCTGTCCACAAGGTTGAGGAGTGTGTTTATAGGAATTCTTCCAGAAGCGCATTGGTGAGGTCACACACTGATGTTGGTGGAGAAGGCCTGGCTCTCAGTCTCCGCTCTAATTCATCCCAAAGGTGTTCTATCGGGTTCAGGTCAGGACTCTGTGCAGGCCAGTCAAGTTCATCCACACCAGACTCTGTCATCCATGTCTTTATGGACCTTGCTGTGTACACTGGTGCACAGTCATGTTGGAAGAGGAAGGGGCCCGCTCCAAACTGTTCCCACAAGGTTGGGAGCATGGAATTGTCCAAAATGGTCCAAAGTTCCTTTCACTGGAACTAAGGGGCCAAGCCCAGCTCCTGAAAAACAACCCCACACCATAATTCCTCCTCCACCAAATTTCACACTTGGCACAATGCAGTCCGAAATGTACCGTTCTCCTGGCAACCTACAAACCCAGACTCGTCCATCAGATTGCCAGATGGAAAAGCGTGATTCATCACTCCAGGGAACGCGTCTCCACTGCTCTATGGTCCAGTGGCGGCGTGCTTTACACCACTGCATCCGATGCTATGCATTGCACTTGGTGATGTATGGCTTGGATGCAGCTGCTTGGCCATGGAAACCCATTCCATGAAGCTCTCTGCGTACTGTACTTGGGCTAATCTGAAGGCCACATGAAGTTTGGAGCTCTGTAGCAATTGACTGTGCAGAAAGTCGGCGACCTCTTTGCACTATGCGCCTCAGCATCCGCTGACCCCTCTCCGTCAGTTTACATGGCCTACCACTTCGTGGCTGAGTTGCTGTTGTTCCCAAACTCTTCCATTTTCTTATAATAAAGCTGACAGTTGACTGTGGAATATTTAGGAGCGAGGAAATTTCACGACTGGATTTGTTGCACAGGTGGCTTCCTATGACAGTTCCACGCTGGAATTCACTGAGCTCCTGAGAGCGACCCATTCTTTCACAAATGTTTGTAAAAACAGTCTGCATGCCAAGGTGCTTGATTTTATACACCTGTGGCCCGGCCAAGTGATTAGGACATCTGATTCTGATCATTTGGATGGGTGAGCGAATACTTTTGGTAATATAGTGTATTTCAGATTGTTAGCTGGGCATCTTAAGTAAGGGATACTGTGTAATGAGGAGGTGGTCATGCAAGACAGAATCTGCATGGATGACAGGTGGGATCAGAATCAGAATCAGAAATATTTTATTGATCATGTCATTACAGTTGCTCTACACAATAGGTTATACAAATACAATAATAAGCTCTGTAGAAAATAAATACATGGTTGAAGTCCCCAGAGATCAGGAAGAGGGCACTGTGGTGGTCCGTCTGGAGTCTGGCTATGGCAGCATTGAGGTCGTTGGACGCCGTAGTCGTGTTAGCAGAGGGGGGATGTAAACAGCTACCAGTATGACATGTGAGATCTCCCTGTGCAGATAATGTGGTCAGAGGCCCACAGCGCTCTCGATGCTATCCCGGTCTGCCTGGACAGTCTGGAAGCCATCAATGGAGACGTTGTGGTCGGGAATATCCTGATGCAGCCACTTTTTCCTGAAGCACACCATGCTGCATTCCTGAAACTCTGTTTGACTCACGTTGCAAATGATGAGAGAGGAGAGACACGGCTTCTAACTCCTCTCCATAAAACTTCTGTCTTCTTATACCAGCTCTGCTCCTGTAGCTCTACGCCTCCTCTGCCTCTATGCGTCCTAAATCCCTAGAGTTCTGCAGGAATATTCAGCGGTTCGGCCAATGAGCCGGCAGGTTGTCCCCGGTGTTGCTCTCACTATTGAGGATTAAAAACCATCGTTATGGGGTTTTTACCAATCAGAATCAAGCATTTGAGACAGTTGGATGATCACTTAGAAAGCTGGGTAATGACTGAGATTGTTATAGATCCATAGTATGGACAAGCTTTTTGGATGAGAGGTGAAACATCGTGAAAAACCTTGACTAAATCCAGTTGGCCGACGTTGAGTCAAAAGAAACGGGCGATCTGACAGGGAGTTGAAATGAGGACAACGTTTCAGCACAGTGCACATTAAAACGGTGTTAACTTCTTTATTATAGGTCACTATAACACACAGTGAATCACTTACTATCTGTGTCAGGGCACCAACCACCATCTACTCGTGGTCAGCCTAGCTTGAAGGTTATGCATTCCTACGACACCCATTCAGTGAAATCTCCTCTCTCTGTGTAAGAGTAATTTTTTAACCTTTACCATTTTATTAAATTATTGCATGACACTGATTGCTCCAGGGTTATACATTTCATCACCTTTTCAAACCAGCGAGAAAGTGAGTTCACACAAAAAAACATCAAAGACAGAAATAAATTGTGTGAAAACCCCCAAAACCCTTGGCAGAAAATTGTGTGTTAATGTCAGACCCTCTTTGCTCATATTAAGAAGCTGATTTAGAAAAAGTGGTTTTCTAAGACCTTAATAAATTGAATATTGGAGGCTTTTAGTCAATTCTAGAAAAAGACTATTTAACAGTCCCTCCAGGAAGTTGCGATTTCACGATCGCAACTATCAACGCAAATTCAACCAATCAGCGCGATTTTTTCGCGGCCTTGCAATTTTATACAATCAACGCAACTTTCTCGCAACTTTGACCAATTACCTTAATCTCAGCCCCTGTACGTCATCAGTTTTGTCATCAATTTCACTTCCTAGGAACATAAACATAAGTCCTCACTTGATCGGCACTTTTCAACAGCAAAACACGCACAGAGAACGGGTGAAAAGAGAGGACGGCAGGCAGGACAAGTGACCATGACAACGTTATTATTTATAGATTGAGGGGCTCAGTGTTAGCTTGGTCTCTACCTGCAGCAGGTGTACTTCATGAACCAGCTCTCCCTACCTCCATTCATCTGTCTCATCTTCATTGATGATTTTTACCCCCCGGTGTGCGTTAGTGACAAAGACACAACCCGGGGACGTCTGTTTAATATTTGAGGTTTGACGTTGTTGCCGCCATCACCATAAAAAACTCTGCATCTACAGCTTGATTTAATCCAGTTTGGTGAAACATCAGACACATTTAGTAAGTTTTGATCAACTCCTGGTCAACAAAGATGCAGATTCATTTCAGAGTGCGTGAACTGCCTGTCAAGTGCCTCCGTCACTGCGAGGTAGTGATGTGCGGATCGATACTGAAATATCGATACTTCCGATACCGGATCTTTATACTCTAAAATCGATTCTCAAATCAAAATATCGATACTTTTGATACTTCAATCATTTGAGGCAATGTATATCATTAACAGGAACAAAGTTGAAAGTAACTAAATCAATGAGATCTCTAAATGATACGCGGTTGGTGGGAACTACTAGTTCTAGTTCTTAATAATTAAACAATAATTTATTGTAATTGTTTTATTGTTTTACTTATTTTCTTTTTTGTTTATGTTTAAAACACCATTTTCACATATTTCGTATGATTGTGTCCTCTGTTTGGTTTTTCTGTTGTTGTATTAGCTCGGCTATATCGTAAATGAGGCCTCTACCTCGATATACTTACGAGTTTAAAATAAATAAATAAATTACTCAGAAATGCACTACTTTTTTAAGATTTACCAGACACAATAGGTGTATTTGCACAAAGTATCGGTATCGGATCGGTATCGCCGATACCAGCCTGAATTTTACTCAGTATCGGATCGGAAAGGGAATTGGTGGTATCGAACATCACTACTGCGAGGTGCATTCAGGGACCGTCGTAAATGTGCAATACAGTCCTTTCATGGCATTTTTCTGTGAATCAAGAGAATCAAAACACAGTCACAGTGGCCACATCAAGAATGTTTTCTAAAAACAACTGTAATTTAGCGTATTTACTTGCCCCTGAGATGTTATTGGGGGGAAAAAGCCCCCCAAAAAAATCGCAACTTTCACCGCAATTTTTTTCAAAAAGCTGTCGCAAATTCAGGCTTTTTGGGCCGCAACAATCACAAAAAAATCCTGCGAAATCCTGGAGGGACTGATTTAAGAGCAACAGCAGAGAGCTGAGTTATTGCGACTGACTGTGATTTCAGATCCCGGCAAACCAGCTGCAACGACATAGATCATACGTTATACAGTCCCCTCCAAAAGTATTGGAACAGTAAGCCAGTTCCCTTATTTTTGGCTCTACAAACCACCACAATTGATTTGAAATGAAACAAACAAGAGGAGAGACAAGAGGAGAAGTTTTTCATTCATTCAAACATTGATTGTTGTTTTGTTGGTTGGCGTGATCACGGCCGACAGTGACCAGTTATTAAAGATCAACATGTTCACGAATCGGCTCGTCATCACTACAGGGTCCGGATGGACGCTACAATACATATATATAGTTTCTGTAGGACTTACTGAACGTCATTAATTATTCTGGTTGTTGGTGAGAGCTTTTTAGACTCTGATCCGGACTACAGTCCTGAGCAAAGCACCTCATCGGGTCAGAGGGGACAGGCCCGAGGACGAGCGAGAGGGGCAGTAAATAGAGTCAGGGGAAGTAGAGGCAGGAGACGGGGACTCGGAGGAGTGAACGCTGGGGAAATGTACGCGCAGGAGGAGGGCAGAACGGCTGGACGGGATTTGATTGGTTTAAAATTTGGGGAGCCAAAAAACGGTGATTGGTTGGTGTTTTCCCAGGTTTACTCCGGCTGTAGATAGCAGGTTTTTTTCACTCTTTTTTAGGAACACATCATGTATTGATTACCATCAGGACATAAAGATCATTTTAACCAGTATGACAAAAAGTGTATCTAAATCTGATTACCAACCCCAGCTTTAAAGGACATCTTATTTGTTTCATTTCAAATCCATTGTGGTGGTGTATAGAGCCAAAAATAAGGTAATTGGCCTCACTGTTCCAATACTTTTGGAGGAGACTGTACATGGTATTTTCATTAACCTGCAGGATCTTAAAATCTGAATAAAGTGACCAGATATCAGGAAAACAGTTACCTAGTAATCCTAGATTTGACGTTTTTGACTGCGTCACAGATTTGGTCACACTTTTCAAACATAACTCCCAAATCGTATTAGCATCTCATGCTGTTTACTCCTGAGACAGCATGAGAGATCTTAAGCTGATTATTTCTTTTCTGTTTCTTTCCTGTTTTAATTATCGCCTTGTTTTTTTTATAACCATGATTAAAAAGGTCCTATGCATGCAAATTCAAGAAGAGGGCAATCCTACTTAAATAATGAAAGAACATAGATGAAAGGCTCGTCCAAATCTTGATATCTGAACTCTGTTTATGCCTTGAGGTAGTTTCATGCAGCAATTTCATATCAGTTTTTGTCATAATTTTAGAATTTGGTTAGAAAGTAAACAAAATCCTGAACTTTTAAATAGTGTGAGGCTGGCTACACACTGGGTGGGCCTGATTTACGATGACCAATGATGACCTGATCAAGTGGCAACCTCTGGTCCTTAAATATGAAGCCCATGCAGAAGTGCTAAAAACTGCAGTTCATTGAGCGTCCACTAGAGGCTGGCTGCAGAAACACTAGAAACCACATACACACCCATTCAAAGAAGACATATAACTCGTTATTTTTCAAGTTATTAAACTAACAAGTTTTGCCCAAATAAGGGCGTGGCTGACTTGATTGACAGGCAGGCATACTGTAGCTGTTAGAGAAAAGGCTAAAGGCCCGCCTCTTTACCTCACACTAGCTCAACAGAAGTTAGGTTGAATTCAGCATTTCCAATATGGCACCTGCTGACGATTGGCTTCAAAACAGCGCATCAAGAACTACAAAATAAAACAGGAAACACAATGGACTAGACCCGTGGTTCCCAAACTTTTCAGCCTGCGACCCCAAAATATAGGTGCCAAAGACTTGTGACTCCCACTGTCCCTCAAAGTGATTTATTGGGGCTTCATTTAGACGGTCTGCAGAAAATTAGCCTACCTATATGAGCATGTGGCTGTGTTTCCTGTGCCGTTATGAACGAACCTACTGCTACTGATGCTTTTGATAATTAACTGTTCACTAACCCTAAACTTAGGAGTCGTCTGGCAACAAAGAAAGGCAGAAAACTCATTACATTTTCTATTTTCAAGGTTTTAATTCAAGTTTAGCTACTGTTTCTGGAGATATATTTTTTTACTATAATAGGAAAAATGTACTATTTTTTTTAGATAGCTTTAAAAAAAAAGAAAAACATTCTGGAAGACATCTCACGACCCCCCGTTTGTGCCTTGCACCCCCTCAGGGGGTCCCAACCCACACTTTGGGAACCCATGGACTAGACTAAAGGCTGATTTATACTTCTGCCTTGAATCAACGGCGTACCCTACGCCGGGGGTCTGTGTAGCTCCCGTACCTACGCCGAGGCCTACGCACGAAGCTGACGTGCACCTCCTCCAAAATGTAACTCCCCGTAGAGCCGACGCGGACCTCAAGCTCTGTGATTGGTCCGCTCAGCGGCTTTGTATTTCCCGCATTTACAACACTTCCGGGATCCCGGACATCGGCCGCACATCGTCCGTGTATTTCATCTCCTCCTCTCTATTCTTCATGTAATCATGTCTGTATGATAAACAGCAATATGTATCAGCTGTAGATTAACATAACACGCTCTGAATCTCTGTGGAAAAGTAAACAGAGATCGTAGCGGGGCAGGAAGCAGGCGACCTTCTATCAGAGAGACCGCACTGCCCTCTAGTGTTTCGGCGGAGAATTGCTGCGCGACACAGACACACCGACGCACAAGTATGTGGGGCTCAAGTCCGCGTCAGCCCCTGCTGCGTAGGGGAGACGCAGAAGTATAAATCAGCCTTTAGAAACACAAGAGAATACACAGGAATACAACTAGAGACATGGATCACTAATAACACAAGGACGACAACAGACAGGGAGGAAACATGAAACACAAGGCAAAAACAAAGCTTAAGATCAACTCATGACATCATTACCACAAACATAAAGTGTGTTTTTTTAGCAATCTTATGAAATCCTCTAGTGTGTTCAGAGGATTGTGATGTTAAAAATCAGTCTCAGCTGCCTTTATGTGTCTGGTCTCCCATGGTTTTTAAAATCAGTGAGGATCTAAAAGTCATCCAGTGTCTACGGTGTATGTGTTGCCAAACAATTGGGCATCATTCAAGTCCCACAATATTTCGAGATAACATTTTTAAGGATGTTAAAAATCATTTCATGGACTTTAATTGTTTTTTAATAGCTCCATTATGCTTTTGTTAACTGTCTGTCCAGTTAGTGTGTTTTAAAAATGCACAAACAAAGTCTGTAATGTTCATCCTGTCTGAAAAGAACAACACGTCTAATGTGCAGTGCTGTGGGCCGAGACTGCTAAAGTCAAGTAAAAGCTCTTTGTGGGCTTAAAAATGAGCCAGCGAGATCTGAACTTCATTAAATGAAGCGAGGGGACTCATGGGGCTGATTTATTGCAAAGTAAAACTTCTGAAGAAAATTTGGAAAGAGGTCAGATTATGAATAACTGTGGTGATGGTGTCGACACCACTGAGGGCGTTATTATGAGATTAATGAAGTATCTAAAGTTATAATGATCACATTGCTTCAAGCTTCATTACGACACTTAAAACACCTTTAAGTTTGTGGAAACACCCACACACCTCGTTTACTGGCTCTGTGTCTGATGCTACTCTACCTGACTCTGCTGCTGCTGCTGTTGCTCTTTATGTAACAGGCTTACACAGGATTGCATCCATAACTTGGCAGTTTAGTGCTTGTAAAACAGGCTGTGATTATGTCGTCTCAAAATTAAAATATCACACATGCAGTATTGTTTATGACTTCTCCATGCAGGGCTGATCCTCAGCTGTTGAGCTGTTGATGTGCTGCAGGCTTTCAAGAGAGATTCAGAATGCTTCAACTTTCTAAAGAGGAGGTTGGATAAAGATGGAAGCAGAAGTTAGCTTATCATTTCCAGCAGATTAGCTGAAAGAAGGACTTAGCTATCAGATGAGTTTAGCTAGGTATTACTTTTGTTTTAAGCTAGCTATGACTCTTAAGCTAGATAGCTAGTCGTTTCTCTTTGAGTTGAATATTTGAAAGATGATTTAAAGTCAGTAAGAAGTCACAGCTATAAATATGCTAACAGACCTTCCATAGAATACATGTAGCCACTGTGGCGTCCCCTGTTGCTTTGTGGTTTTAAAGCCTCAAATTCAGCATTTTAGCCGCCGCCATGTTGGTTTTCTGGAGCCAACAGTGACTGTGTTGGAATCAGGAAGCAGTGTTGCCAAGTCCTCAGTGAGGAAAGTAGCTATTGGCTGTCCTAAAATTTGCTAGATGATGTCATCACTTAATTTGCATAATTTAAATTATAATGGACGCTGTAGGAGAGACGTGTAACGTTGAGGGAGAGACAAAAAGAGGTTAAAAAACACTCTAAATATGTTTTTAACTACACTTAGGAGTCTACAAGTAAAACGTGACATGTTTCAACCATAACATTTTCTACATTTTTAGTGTATACAATCTGCATTAACTATCTAAAAGGACCAAAAAAAGACAGTAGGCCGGATCAGCCAGCGGTGTCTTCATACATGCGTGATCAAGGGCGTAGGTTTGATTTTGACATTGGTGGGGACATAGGCCTTACGATGTTTTGCATTCATTAACGGTTGCCTATGAGGGGGGACTACCCAGAGGAAAATTTTACTGCTCAAGGCTTTCTCTTCTAAGTCTCTGGAGACAAAATTGAGATTCTCACTTTAGCCTCATTCAAGTTTCAAATTGTTCTCATTAGTTTCTCGTCAGTTTCTCCTAAAATTCACTAGGAGAAATAGTTGAGACCATGACATGAGTCTTATTTGAGACTTAAATGAGAGATCTCATTAATGGCTAATTTTCTTCTCTTTTTTAAAATACATTTTTGGCCTTTTTGGCAGGACAGCTGAAGAGAGATAGGAAATGTGGGGAGTAGTGAGCGGGGGAAGACATGCAGGAAATGGTTGACCGGCCGGGAATCGAGCCTGCGACCCCTGCGACGAGGACTGTAGCCTCTGTATGTGGGGTGCTTAAACCGCTAGGCCACCAGCGCCCAAAAGAGTCCACCCCTTTAATTGTAGTAATCTGGCTAAATCTGGTCAGCCCTTTTACAGCCCATATTTTAAATAAATGGTCTGTCATACCTGGTATGAAATCTCTATGTTTTGCAATTTCTCTCAAATCCACTAAATCTTTGTGAAGTTGTTTTGTTCCAAACAGACTTGTAAAGGAAGGACCAGACTGTGAAGTCAAAGAAGAGATCATTTCACATCTAAAGAGCTGATCTTGAAGTGGTTCAAATGTTTTAATGAGAATTGTAAGTTTGTGGACAGTTACATTGAAATGTTAATTTTGCAGGGCACTATAAATGTTCATGAAAAGATGAGCTCAGGCTCTTTCTTTGCTCCATCTGAGCTCAACTTGAGACACAAAAACTGAGTCTGACAAAAACAAATGGATGAGGTTAGATTGAGACAATTGAGAGAGCTCCCTGATTTCTCCACCTGAGCTCAAAAGGAGTCATAACACTTGAGAAATACCTGAGAATCATTTCAGATTGTGACCAGATCTCCTTTTGAACTGAAAGGGAGACTAAGCTGAGACTTTTTACAACTTTTTTTTCTGGAGCCAAGAATGAGAAACAGGAGACATAAGCTATAGTCTCATTTTGCTTTCAAACAGATCTCATTGTTGTCTAGGCGAAATAAATGAAACACTTTTGAGATCTCCTCTCTAAATTTATTTTCCTATTGGTATTTTCCTCTGGGGACTTACACACTGTTTGTTGATATAGCCTCTAATGTCCATCTTTCTTTTCTTGCCTGCCGACATCCTCAGACATGAGTGCAAGCGAAACAGCCTGCAGGGAGCTAAGCCAATCAAACAACAGACCGGTTTCAAAGACGCATTTGGGAGGCAAGGATTTAACCCTTTGTGTGTCGCATGAAGCGCATTTTTCCCCCTTCATCCTTAATATTGGTGGGGACATTTCAGCCATCGTTTGAGATTGGTAGGGACAAGTCCATACAGTCCATACACAATTCTACGCCATTGTGCGTGATACATTTGCAGTCTGAATATGGAGGGATGAACGCCTCCTGCTCTGAATGCAGCTTAGGAGGGACTCAGAGCAGCATCCACCGCTTGTTGAGTAGAGTAGGAATGATACATGCTTTCACGTCAGTCTCAAAAAGTCTCCTTTTAACACCAGAAAAAGTTGCTAGATTTGTCGCTAAGCGCTCAATTGAAAAAGAGTTGCTAGAGGGGTCTGAAAACTCGCTAAATATGGTGACAAAGTCGTTAAGTTGGCAACACTAGTGGTGCTGTGTCGGAGCCAAACATGGGAAAATTGACTCAATAACTGAGGTAACACCTGGCAGACAGTTTGCAGCTCCTTTCTGTCATTCAGTAACCACACCCCAGATTGTGCAGTACTTAACGCCTTGATGTGACAAAAATCAATTTATAATAAACTTCAGACACAGAGAAATTAATTACTGACACCAAAACGTCTGTTTACATGTTTCTTTCTGGACATTTTAATATGGGATCTTGTAGGGACAGTTTGTCTATGTCCCCCTCCCATGTGAAGCCAAAACACCACCTTAGTTGCTGCTGATACATAGAGATGGTGGAGTGTGCAAACTGGCGAGTGGAATTGGGGGACTGCCGTCAACTAAAACATCTACCTTACAGATAAACATGAAAGATCCTTCAGGTCTGTAGTCAGTCCACAGCAAAGTCAACCACTCTTGTGTTAGTGTTCTTGAGTTATAGTATCTCTTGCTGTTCCTCCTCTACTCTGCTAATCCAGTAAAGAAAGCTGCAGGAGCCTCGTCTGTCAACAGAGCTGTCAATCATGATGTCACACCCTTTCTTTTTACTAACTTACTTATGACTAATTGATCTTCTCTTAACCCTCCTGTTATGTGTGTTTCTTATGGACAACAATGATGTTCCTGCGTCAACTTGAAACAGGGCATATTTAAAAAAAACAAAAACCAATAAACATTTTTTAAATCTCATTATTAACTCCATTACTAACCATTTAAATTAATATTTAGTGCATTGGTGTTCTTTAAAGGTGACATATCATGCAAAATGGACTTTTTAATGGTTCTCTACCTGAAATGTGTTTCCCTGGCATGTCTACAAACCCCCCGAGAATGAAAAAAATCCATTCTGCCCCTGTTTTGATTTCTACACCTTTCTGTAAATGTGTGCTGAGACGAGCCGTTTCAGACTTCCGTGTTTTTGTTACGTAACAACAATATCCGGTCTGTCACAGAGTCAGAGCTCGGAGCTTGTTCAGCCCATAGACTGTATAAAATAATACTGAATCCCTCCTCCGTTTTTCATTACCTGCACAAATGTGTGCTAACAAGGAGCTTAGGAGGGAGGCATGCTAGTTGTAGGCTGTCTTAATAAACACAAAGGTCGGTTATACTCCCCACGTCTGCAGATTTGAAGATCTAGTGGATGATTTTTATCTACCATGGATAAGTGCTAGCGCTAGTTAGCATAGCTACATGTCGTAGCTGTAGCTGTGTACCAAGACACACGTCTACATACTGACAAATGAAACAACAAGAAACACAGAATCTGTGACCAATCCTTCAGAAAAGGTCCCGCTGCCTTTCTGGCAGAGGTCGGTTTTACTCCCTACGTCTGCAGATTTGAAGATCTAGTGGATGATTTTTATTTGTCATGGATAAGTGCTAGTGCTAATTAGCATAGCCACATGGCTACATCTTCATAGCTGTAGCTGTGTACCAAGACACACGTCGACATACTGACAAATAAAACAACAAGAAACACAAAATCTGTGACCAAACCTTCAGAAAGGTCCTGCTGCCTTTCTGGCAGAG